>NC_134854.1:159900223-160002723 GCF_049852395.1 Peromyscus maniculatus bairdii | reverse complement strand
GTGTGCATATATATTATATGTGGGTGCACATATATCTGTGCATATATGTATATTTATATGTGTATATACATGTGTGTGCATGAACGTGTCTATGTGTGTGTGCTTGTGTGTATGCACATGTATATATTTATATATGTGTGTGTTTCTGTCTGTGTGTTTCTCTCTCTCGCTCTCTCTCTCTCTGTGTATGTGTGTGTGTGTGTGTGTGTGTGTGTGTGTGTGTGTGTGTGTGTACACATGCTTATTTCTGTGGGGATGTGCTATGTCCCATGTGTGGACTTCATAGGACAGCCTTCAGATATGAGTTCTCACCTTTCAACCATGTTTTGGGATAGAGCCTCTTCATTACTGTGTAAGCCAGGCTGTCTGATCCCTGCATTTCTGCATTCTCCTGTCTCTGCCTCCTATCTCCACACAGGAGCATTCTGGGATTAAAGAGGCCTGTGATTTTGATGCTGGCTGGTATTATGCTTGGCTCATAAGAACGTCAAGTGTTGCTGCTCATGTTGGTGCATGCCTTTAATCCCAACACTCAGGAGGCAGAGGAGATCAGATCTCCATGATCAAGGATAGCCTGGTCTACAAAGCAAGTTCCAGGAGAGCCCAGACTATACAGAGAAACTCTGTCTCAAAAACCAAAAATCAAAAATAAAAGTCAAATATTTTCCTAAAGAGTTTCCCTGATCTGCCTTAAAGAATTGGTGCCCAAATCCACATTGTTTTTTTCAGTAGGAGTCACCTCCCACACTCTATGGCAAATCAGATTTGTTTGTTCAAAATGCCAGCTTATCAGGCTACACTCTTGCTCTAAGTCAACAAAGACTTCACCATTGCTTTGTACATAGGGAAGAAGTTGACAATCATTTCCAAAACTAAATGCAAGGATTTGTGTTCCAAACCTTGAGACTGACTGCATGCGTATTTTACATAGGCTCAGCATACTCCTCCCTCTCTTCTTGATGTCTTTGCACAAAACCTTTTGAAGCAGAAACTTACCCACTAACTAACAGACTTTCAACAGAATCTGCTGGACCTTCAGCCACTGATTATTATCATGCAGGGTGTGTTGAACGGAAGTGGCAATTCTCTGCTCTTGTGGAGTGTGTTGCATACAGCTTCTGCTGTGTGCTATGTGTAGTTTCTGCCTAGTGCTAGAGCAAAGCCATCTGAACTGTTCCGTATCTTTGTGAAAAGCACACAGAGTGGGTTGTGAGTACTATGCTCTGACTTGTACATCTCTATTTGAATTATAGGAAACAGAAGAAGACAGTTATCTGAAAATCGAGTATGAGGCACACTGCTCTTATATTAAAGAAAGTTGTTTGTCCTGTCTTTCATTTCAGCTAGGGATAAGTGGAAAGGGATCAATAGAATATGAAGTCTTTAAAAGCCAGAACTTTTAAGCTATCAAATGTAGTATGTGTTCAAACCCAGGATAAAAGAGCAAGAAATTGCTATTGATGTTTCCAAAGCTTGTACAAGCCAAGCCTATGCTTGTTAGTGAAATTAATCCAATCACTTTATTTTGAAATCTTATCTAGTTACTGAAGAATAAACAAGTATGAAAGGTTCATTGAAGACAAGACTGGGTATATGCACAATGGAATACAGCCCAACAAAGGCAGGAGTGACATTTCCATCCAGACTTTTGATTTGGTGCTTAGTTTTAAAGTGGGATATTGCTACTCCGTAGTTCCAGCAGGATCATCTCAGGCCCTGGAGACTTTGTCTCCATTGTGCTCCAGCCTAGAATGAACAACTTCTACCTTTCATTGTTTCTGAAAGCACTTGATTCTCTTTGTTAGATTCATCTTTCACTCTTAAAATATTTAGGTTTTTCTAAATAACACAGTAGCATGCCAGACTGTAAAGTGTTACCCATATACATTCTTAATCTCATTTTATGATAGAGTTTCAATTGGTCATATGAAACTCCAATGAGAGATATGATAGTCTAAGTTATAGACAATGGAACTGAAACTATAATTAGTTCTCTGGCTGTTTTGTGTATGTGGGTACACTGTCCTTTTGAGGACAGTGTACGCTGCATCCTGGCACTTATCCCTCTTTCTGACCATTGTACAATGATAACAGCTGAGGAGCTTTTCTGAATCCATATGTAGGATGACAGCATGGCCCTGAAGAGACTGAGCTACCTATCACTTGGCTGGCAATGGTTTAATGAGACATCTTTTTTAAAAACCTCCAATAAAACCACAGGTCTTGGATTCCTTCTGTTTTTTAATAGCACTTAAATCTTAAATGAAATATAACCTGGGTCCTGAAGAGATGGTTTTGTAGTTAAGAGTATTGGTTGTTCTTCCATAGAACTCTGTTCAATCCCCAGCAGCTACATGGCAGCTCATGACCCATGAGATCTGTCAAGATCTGCCTCCTTCTTTTGACCTCTGCAGGAGCTGCATGCATATGGTACACAGACATAATGCAGGCAAACACACATAAAATATAAATAAGCATACCTTGTCTATGAAAAACCTACATATATTCCTGCACAAGACATTTAAAGAGACATGGGTCCCACAGCTAAGTATGGGCATCCAAAGCACAGGAACTATATTCTAAAGACCTACAGATCTAGACTATGTTGTAAGAAAACAATAGATGCAGCTATCCCTTGAATTCCTTTCTCAGATTGACTCATTGCCTAAAGAAGGTTCAGCCCTTACCAGTTGTTCAGGAAAATTTGGAACACTGAGAAAACACTGTGTGCTGATGGATGTTGGTAATTTCTTAGTGTGCTGTGGCAAGGTGTACTCTGCCTATTTATGGCTTTAGACAAGTAGCTTTAGTAGTAAATACTCCTCTGGCCTCTTCATGTGGCCACATTAAAGCCATCAGTGAATGAGTCCAATCTGGTTCCAAAGGTCAGATTAAAGGTGATAGTTTATTAGCAGAATGCTATTTTCAGATAGCTTCAAAGTAAGTAAATACCCTTAAATTGAAGGAGAGGAAAATTTTCTAAACAAAGAAACCAAAACATAGAGGAAGACACTCTGCAAGCATAGCAGCATTGCCTGAGAATTTGATCTTTGGCTGAGGTTATTTGCCAAGAGATGTGATTGTCAGCAACTGGACCAATGCTCGGTTTTTGTGGGGATTGCACTGATCTGGAAAATCTAGTGTGCACCTGACCTTTAAAGCAACATTAGAGTTTCCAGCTGTCAACAGAATATAGACACACATGTACAGCTCCAACGAAGGAATGGTTTGCCATTTTCTCAGAAGAGGATGATTATAGGGTAATCAAGCAGTTTTCAGATTGTAATGGATAAATTAGAATAAAGAATTCACTCACTGAATATTGACATTACCAGGGGAAGTGAGTGAAGATGAGTCAAGTTAGCCACAGGTAACTTATTCCTCTGGTCCTAGGGGCAGAGGATCTCCAAGAGAGGAGGCAAGAGGGACCATAAATGTTTTTCTCCCCCACCCCAACAATGTATGTGCCATTCAATCAAAGAAATTATGTTTCTGCCCAAGAAGGGAATATTAAAACACCTCTCTAGTAGGATTTGAATTCTTATAAAAATGGTAGTGGTCAAACTGTCTGTTCTTCT
The DNA here is from genome assembly GCF_049852395.1 of Peromyscus maniculatus bairdii. NCBI lineage: Eukaryota > Metazoa > Chordata > Mammalia > Rodentia > Cricetidae > Peromyscus > Peromyscus maniculatus. The sequence continues at coordinate 159,999,145 of NC_134854.1, read as the reverse complement.
ACTTTCTCTATTTTTCCTTTTCCTACAAGGGACTTTTAAATACTGAGCTTGTGTATGAAGGAGGGATGCATGCAGGGATATGCATTCCTGGATCTCTGGTGAGTAGGTTGCAACTTGTGCCCAAGCATCCTTCATCCTCTCCTTCCATAGTCACCAACAACCTATCAAAGGCCTTATTTCTCTTCCTGCCTTTCAACCAAGTTACCAGTTCTACGAAATATAAGAAAGGAGCTGTCTAACCATAAAATAATAGCATACTTTCCCTTCTGTCTGCATCCTGGTCCCAACTTATACACCTGCTTCAATGTGGATATTATGGAGGCCTGGGGTTGAGAAGGCAAATCTCAGCTGCTGATTCTTACCAGAGAGCAAGAACAAAAAAAGAGGAATTAGGTCTAATTTAGTGTTCCACTTTATGCATTTTTATTCCAGACCTACAGATTAAAGCTATATTAACTACCTTAGTTAACATTCATAGGCTCAAATAACTATTTTGTTAACATTTACTTGCATAAGTAAAATAGAGGCTTACCATGCAAGTTTGAAGTCCTGAGTTTGGTTCCCAACACTTAATAAAAAGGCACATGAAAATGTATAATACTTATTCTCTAAATTCTATTGGAAATTACAGGTTTTTTTAAGTATACTTCAGAAAAGGAGCATCCAGATGAAAACTATACAATGTTATTGTCCTGTAGATGTAACTGTTTTGTTAAATAAGAAACACAGAGCCAATGCAGAGATGAAAGCCCAAGAGGTCAGTGCAATAGCTAAGAGCTAAAAACCTTACCCTTCACTGCTGCTGCTGTCCTCCTCATCAAGAGAGCTACTTCCTGTGTGTTTGTCCTTTTTATTGACTTTCTATTCTGCCTTCTCATTGGTTGTAAACCCAACCACATGACCTCCTTGTCACTACTCATCTATACAGACCTCCAGGTCTTCTATGGTTAGTATTGAGATTAAAGGTGTGTGTCTCCATGCTGGCTGTATCCTTGAACACACAGAGATCTGCCTGTCATGTGATCGGGATTAAAGGCATTTGCTACCACTGCCAGACTTCTGCTATGGCTTGCTATTAGCTCTGACCCCCAGGCAACTTTATTTATTAACATACAAATAAAATCACATTTTAGTACATATAAAATATCACCATATTGTCCAGTATGAATGTTTGAAATTTGGTGGATCTAATTATTTTAGGGTTTGGAATAGACAAAGATTATTTCAAATCTTTGGACAAGAGAACAGAATATAACTGCAGCTATGGAATTAATATGGTGCATATTAATGACTCCCTTTTGTCAAAGAACGGGGACAATCCACTCCCATGTGTTATGTACTGTGATCAAACCTGGAACACACTGGGACACCAGGATTTTTATTGCCTGTCAGAGTAAATTAAAGACTGTCTGGATAGGATAATCCCAGAGATCTATAAAAGTGGAAATAAAATTGGATGATCATGTAAGGGAGAAAATGTAATTTCTTTATGTCATGGTTCTTGTCAAAGTTCCCTAATAAGAGACAGATTAACAAGAGAGAAGGTGACAGATTTAGTTGATAAAAGTTTCACGCGGCATAGGACCTTTCATAAATGAAGACGCCAAGAAGCAGGCACACTTGTGTATTGTTGGCATGATTGGTTCAGTTTGTTGAAATAGATAGCCCTGTAAAAATGTGGTCTGACAACAGCAGGGTGTGAGGTAGCAGTAATAAACAGCATGTCTTGTTTGTTCAGATTCTACTATGTCCCTGTATCTTTGGAGATAAGGACTTTTATTTCCTCTCCTGCATGTGCTACTTTGAAGGAAAGGGCCAGTGTCACTGTTAATCTACTTTAGAAGTATAGGGCAAGAGAAGGTCAGAGGGTGACTTTTTTAATACAACTGCTCATCAGATGTCATAATGGGGCTGGGGGCATGCTCTGAACCCCATTAATAGAAAATTAGACAGTAATTCCCCCCTCCTGCCCCGAGATAGAAATGGGACTTGGAAGATGTTTGAGGAAGGTCTCTGTGAGGTGTTAGAAATATTCTCTATATGGACAGGAATACACTCTTGTGGCATTTCATAGCTCATAAATGGTGTTCTGAAAATTTGTGACCCTCACCACATACACACTGCATTAGAAAACAACAACATCAACAAAGTAAGAGTGGGACTCTTGGTCCCCTTTGCGTGTGACAACAGGAAGTCAGGGATGCATCATGTCATTCCACACTAAGTCATGCTCCATATGGAACTGTACTCTCTAGAGATTTGTAATATTTTTGTCCATGACCTAAAAATATTAGTCCTACTTACTTCCAAACATTAGTATTTGGAAAGTTTCACTTATAGTTTTCAACTGAATGTTCCTTCTCTGAAATATGTTTTTCTTGGAAATAACTGTAATTTTAATATAATTTGAAGGACAACTACAGTTGCATGTTTTCATACAGTTCATGGCATTCAGGGATATATTACTGGTATAAAAATGACTGTTATCTGAATATAATGTATAATTTGAGTACCCTCATTTTTTTTTCATCCAAGAAAAAATTACTGGTTTCATATAGGTAATTGCTCTCCATTCTTAAAAAGCAGGTGTGGTGTGAATATTTACATAATCTATGGTATATTGAGACTCAAATTCCCCGAAGAGCAATGGTTACATTTGAAAAATGCAAACCTTGTTTTTACATGTTTTAAGAAAAGCCTGTTTGCTTTGCCAGTAATGTGTAAGCAGAAGGGTTGGTTATTAGAAGAAAGAGGGAACCAGTTAAAGGGGTAGTGAGGTGTGGAGGTTTGGAGAGGTGAATAAGAACACACTCATGAAGACATAGAACTGTCATAGTGAAGACCCCCCCCCTTTGTATGCTACCTCAAAATGTTAATTTAAAATTGTAAAAAAAAAAAAAAAACATGAACTCTAATATCATGTTCCTTCAGATGTTTGAGTGATAGATTTTTGTCTTTATTTCAATGTATGTCTTCAGCTATAACACATCTTAAAGCTGATGACTGCACAGGAAGAAGAGTGCTCGTGGAAACATTTATGATGAAGCGGTTGTACCTCTCACCACTCACAGGACTAGTCTCTTGAGTTTGTAGCTCTCCATTAACATCATTGCGCTCACGGTTAACTTAGTGCCGCAGCGCGACACACTGTCATGTAACTGCCAACAGGCAAACTCGCCCTGGGTTAATACAGTTGACCATACCTAAAACCCCCAGTTAATCCAGAAACTGATGAGTTGATGATTAACATGGACGTTCCTCTTCTAAATACAGTCTCTTTCATTTCATCTAGGAATAAAATCTCCATACGGACTGAAATGAGAGTGTTCTAAGTTTGCAAAGTTCCAGGCTTCATAGACACTCTAGATCTTCCATATAGAAGAACAATTTGTTAAAATCAGTGTTTCACTTCCTCGGTGCCACACATGAGTCCATAGAACCTTTGCTCTCTTGTCAGAATAAATGATCTCCTTCAGTCTACTCCCCACCCCACACGCCCAGCTTTTCCTTTGCTCCTACAGCTGAAGTCAAAAGTCTCTCACTTTTGACAACTGGCACTAAATATTACATCTTCCATAGCCGTCTAATTTTGCATTTTAATTCTTAACATCACACAGATTGCTTATCTACTGCAATTATATGACACAGAATGATATTCATAAATGTGTAATCGCTTGGCACTAAAGAAAAAAAACAGAAGTTGGCATTCTCTTGGATCAAATTGATATATTTTTCTGATAATACCGACTTTGTTCATATGCCTAGTTTGCTTTTATGATGCACTATCTAAACTGCTGTGTGTTGGTGTTTTCCAGACAATGAGTTAGATCACAGTTAAAGGAAGACATGAATAGCTTTACATTATTTGAAGAAAGGGAAGCAGGATGTGAGTCCATGTTCTGTTTTCCAAACATCTAAGATGGATGTGAATGAGCTCTTTTTCTCTGCATGTAGCAAACCTGCTTTTAACTATTGTAGAGCGCCACCTTGCGGACATGGAAAGCTTCTCCAACTATCCAGTGCCGCTTCTTGTTTGTGAGTGGAAGCAGAAACAGCTCTGAGAGCAAGCTGGCCTCTGGATGTCAGAATAAGTACCATTCAGGACAAGCTGACCTCTAGCACTCTTCCAGTTACTATGTTCTCTCTAATTACAGGACATTATTTTTGTTTGCCTGTGACAGGAGACAGTCGGCCTTTTCTGATTCTTTTTACCAGGATCAAATGAAGCATGCAATTTCTTAAGAGTTAGGGTTTGATTCAATAGTATGTCCATTTTATGCATTTAAAGCGGGGGCGGGGGACAAACTACTTCCTGACAGTACAAAAAGCTTTTGGAAAGGAAGCATTGATAATTTCTGTGTTGGAAAGTTACTTGGGTTGAGTAAACAAAGTCTTTAAAATGAGTATTCTATTTGTTTTGGGATTTGGGGAAAATATTCAAAATATAAGAACCTGGTGTGCCAAGTATTTGAATTAAGGACATCAGAAGGATTAAGAAGTCACCTCAGAACCAATACCCCTCTGAATTTGTTGAGTAGCATTCTGTTTTACATAGCTATCATTTTCCTTCATCAGACCATCATATTATTATATGGGAAATTTAGGGATAGACTATATCCTATGTAGACATTGCTGATCCTTGTAAGTTTGCATGACAGTGTGCCATGCAAGCATTTGAAGACCACTGAGTTTCCATGTATGTCTGCCTATGAGAAGAGATGGGAGCTCAGCCTGCATGGATGTCTTGCTGCTAAAATAAATGACTAAAATGATCATCATCTGACATGCTGCTTATTCCAGGCATTCTGGATGGTTCTGCAAGAAGGACTCATTTGATCTGAACTCTTGACTTCCAGATCTGCAGCAGTATAAAGTTTGCTCTTTACTCTGGTACTTTCTGCCAGCCCTGGAGGTTGATAGATCCCAGAGAGGAGGGAAGGAGTCATCGAGGAAAGGAGTGAGTCATGCCATGGTGGTCTGGAGAATCTTGCAGCCTGACTGACTAGCAGCCAGAGTGGTTCTGTATTTATACAGAATTCAGTGAGCATGGACAAATTCATGTTGTTCCAAAACATAGATCATATCATTTTTGGTTTTGGACACATGTTTCACTTCCTTTTGCTCATCTTTTAGTCATCATTGATAAACCGTGACAGAACAGGGTTATTTTTTACAATCATTTTCCAAGTTTAATCATCATTGATAAACAATTATCTCTTATAACCATTTTTACTCATTAACCCTATAATTCAAATTTTAAGAATCTAGAGGCATATGATAGCCTGTTCTCAGGCCAGTAGCTTTTGTGGCTACAAGGACACTGGACCAAAACAAAATCTCCAAGCCAGCCCATGCAGATTGCCATGTCTCAAGTAGTATGTTATTAACTCTTAATGGTCACAGTGTCCAGGAGAAACCTCAGCTCAAAGCTGCTGCAGTTATTCAAATTCAGGCATAATACAATGCTTATATTTTATATCTTTATGGAATTTGTTTATATGTCTAATACTGGGATTGTGTTTTTCCTTGGTTATATTACATCACAGTGGTTCTGCATGTGCTAACTTATTTTTAAGAAAAGGAGGTCCTGACATTTCATTCTTTTATCATCTTTCTACATACTTTTTTGTTTATCAATAAGTCTCTTCAGCTAATCTAACTTTGTTGCCATATATGCCACATAATTGCTTGAATGTATAGTGGGAAGAGGCTTGCAATCTGATCTGTGGCCAACTCCTCTAGCCCAGTGAATCTTGTTGACCTTTTTAAGTTTACTTTTTTTTTGATTACCTTGTTCCTGAGTAAGTACAGGGACAGAAGTCTCAAGAATATCTCATAGCCTCATAAAGAGAACTCTGGCTTCTTTATGTGTGTCATAACCTCCAAGGAACAAGGAAGATCTTCAAGTAGATAAGGATATCTCCCTAAAAGTGGGAGGGGTAATATATTTAGGACTTTTTTGGGGAAGCTTAGATGCAGTATTCCCGGGAGAAGGCATAAATTATTCATAAGAAATTTTCTATCAATCTAATATGGACAAATTATACAAATCTTAAAAGTCCACCTAGTATGCAACAGGTCGAGATCAAAACCAAAGGTGGCATGGCGGCCATCATGTGGCTCAGCTTTGCTGGATATTTGTCAAACAGCTGTGCTGGCCTTATGACTTTTGCCATTCCCATCAGATATGGCTGTGCCAACTTTCAGTTATGTCTCATCCTTAATTCACCCCAAGGGCAGTTAACCTCTGCCTTGCACTAGAAACACCCACCTGTCCATCCTTTCAATTTGGTCAGTTCTGGTTTGTCTATGTAAGCAGCGACTAGAGCAATATTGTCACAAACTCAATCTTCTGGAGGCCTCAGATTTAAAACTCTAACTGTAATATATACATGTATATATTTGCATTATAAATATATTTTTATAGTTAAATACCATTTTGTCATTAAATCTCAACTGACTTTAATTTTGAGTGCTTTATGGCTCTCTGGAAATATCTTTTAATTTCTTAGAACTAAATATGCTAGTAAATTTATTCCAAAGATATTTGAAATTTGGAATTTTTTTTTGGTTCTTCCTATTTCTGTCTTTGTCTCTTCATATGGATATACACACATGCACACTGCTCACCTATCTCTTCTTATGAATTTTAACCTCATTTAATTGCCTGATAGAATTCTGTACTAACTTGGATAAATTGTTTGTTCTGTGTGCAAAGATCTAGTGTCTGTGGAACCTGGAACCTTGCAAACCGAGCACTTTCAGTTACTTCCGCACTTGGTTATAATTATCTATTGTAATACCTAGAACAACAGTATCCCTGAGGTGGGTATCTTTCAATATTTTCTGAAGTGTGCAGAACATTATTTTTCATCCTATAAACATATTTTAGATTAGTAAAATGAAAGTTTGTATCAGCATCACATAGAGACTTCTCAAATTTGAAATTCTGTTTGGCATTGAAAGATATAATAGCCAATGGGGTATGCAGCTCAAATGGAAGCCATTTTCATAAACTAACAGATGCAAAGTAATAATTGACAGCTTAGGGATAATGACTTTATTTTCTTGCCCTTGGCATCTTGAGAACTCCATGTTCATCCTTCATAATGACTGCACTTCAGTCCTGCCTGCTTCCTCTAATTCCAGGGTTGGCAGCTGTCAGCAGTAACTTGAAATGTTTTTTTTTTTTTTTTTTTTTTTTGTACCCTATTCTTTCTTTAAATTTTAGTTGTACTTTGGATCAGGTGAAAGTAAGGTTCTATCATGACATAAAATATGACCTTTCTGAGTCTTTAAAATGGATTTTTAACATGAATCTCAAAAGTTAAATTATGACAGTAATAATTCTTGCTATATCCCGCTCTTTTCAACTGGTGTTACATAAGACAACATTTGAAGTTAATCTGTATACAGACAGTGAGAGAGAAAGAGAGAAATGGAAAGTTTGCTTATGGATTTCTAATTGCATCAAAGAGGTAATGCTTTTAAATAAATCAAGAATTTTTACAACTGTAGAGCGCAAACATCATATTGAAAGCTTCATTACAATATCTCACTGTACCTTCATTTTTTTCACTCCGTCTTTTCTTGCTTTGCCGTCAGCAATGCCGAGAGAGCAGCCAGCAGCTCAGGTGGCATGTAATAATTTACTAATCCTCAGTGGAGTTTGTTCACTGTTGTTTTAGCTTATCAGCTGCTGCACAAATAAGACTGAATGTCCCCGTGACTTGTTTGAGCACCTTAAGTGACTGGTACGACAACTCTCAAAATTACCTCTTATCTTTTCCATTAACACCTATTTTCGCCAGAGCTTAGCAACTCACTGGTGGTAACAGGAACCTAGGTGTTTAAGCTCTCCTTCTTCACCAACTCCCAAGAAGTGATCTGACAGTTCCAGTAAAGTGAGAGGCTTGCTTGGCCTCCTTTAAAGCTATTAGTCTTTGAGACTTACACACATGTTGCTGTCACTGTGGCTCTAGATGCTACATGGTCTATGATTTCTCTGTAAGACTACGGACATCATTCCTTTCTTCAGGTTTAGAGTTCTATTCTGCTCCCTTGAAAACTTTCTGATGTCAATGCCTTTAAAAAAAAAATTCTTAAAGTTTAACATCCTTGAAGAAATTTTGTATGGCTCATTGAGACATATCATATTACAAATTAAAAGAGAAAAACATGTAAAACATGTATTCATCAATTTGATTTAAAAATCGGTATCCAGTATCACATAGTGAAATAACTAGACATTTTAAAGAAAAAAGTACTATGTAGATGCCATAAACAAACAAAGGAGCATATTGTCATTCATTTTTACTCTTCATGAAACTTATTATTGATGAATTCCAAAGGCTATTTTTGAACTTAGTTTGATGCAAACTGTAATATACTTTTATAATCAGTCTTTATCCATTATCTGTTTGGAAAGGGATTACTATTTTATTTGCTTTTTTAGTCCCATGCATATTGCTACTTAATATTATATCAAAGTCATCAGGTAGTAATTACTTAAATATTAGTTGCACATGGAAACTGTAATCCAATTAACAAATGGTTCATATTGAATTATGTTAAATTCACTAATTCATTTTTCAAAATTATTTATTTGTATGACTTGGGAACATGGAACTTTATTTGAAAAATTCAGATTTGCTGAGTTACATTATGCTGTGTATATCGCTCTATATAAATAAAACACTGATGGCCAGTGACCAGACAGGAAGTATAGGCAGGACAAGGAGAGAGGACAATTGGGGAAACAGGAAGAAGGGGGAGAGACACTGCAGCCACCACCAGGACAAGCAACATGTAAAGATGCCGGTAAGCCACCAGCCACATGGCAAGGTATAGATTTATAGAAATGGGTTAATTTAAGATATAAGAACAGTTAGCAAGAAACCTGCCACGACCATACAGTTTATAAGTGATATAAGCATCTGAGTGATTATTTTATACGTGGATTGTGGGACTGCGGGGCTTGGTGGAACCTGGAGAGAAGCACTCCAGCAACAACATTATATTCTAAATATTGATACATTTTCACTTTACAGTAGCAGAACCAGTTAGTCACATTTGCTAACTTCACTAGTGATCTACCTCTTCAAGCACTCAGAACATAGGAAGTTCAGAGTGGTAGGATTTATAAAATGTGATCTTTTACTCCAAAGGTTGATTTTTGTTGTTGACAGGGAGCTTACTCAGTTCTTTTCCCTGAAATAACAAGCTGACTTTTTCAGTTCTGAGTATCCTAAGCTTCCAACACTAAGCCTGTCTAGCCAGTTCATAAGCAACAATGGTGACTGACACATGATGTCCTTGAGACATGGCTCAGCAGTTGAAAGCACTTGCAGCTTTGGGAGAGAACCCAGGATTTGTGCTCAGCACCCACATCATGCAGCTCACAGCAGCCTGAACCTCCAGGGCATCTGATGTTCTTTTTTGGACACAGCTGTAGCATGAATCTTAAAGGGTCTTATTAATAAAATCAAACCTGATGCCAGTTATTGGGGTGAATGCTGGAAGGTCAGAGAAGCAGAACAAGCCACAGCCACCCCACCTCGCCAATTCCTCAGCTGATCCTGTTCCCTCAGACTGGAAGCCTCTCAGCTGAACTGTGTTGCTCAAAAGACTAAAAGCTTAAACAGCTCTAGTTCCTGGTCCTCATGCCTTATATACCTTTCTGCTGTCTGCCATCACTTCCTGGGATTAAAGGCTCTTGTTACCATGCCTAGCTGTTTCCAGTATGGCCCTGAACTCACAGAGATCCAGATGTATCTCTGCCTCCCAAGTGATAGGATTAAAGGTGTGTGTGCCACCATTTTCTGGCTTCTATGCCTATCTAATGGCTGTTCTGTCTGCTGATCCTAGGTAAGTTTATTAGGATGCACACTGTATTGGGGGACACAATATATCACCACACATAGCATCCGCCTGCATGTGTACAGTTTACTTACTTATACTCAGTCATACATGCATACACATGAAGTAAATAACACATACATTTTTAAAGGAAAAAAATGAAAAGGGTGCCCTTTAAAGATGGTTGATTCCCCTCTCTGACCAAAATATCCTGTGTTTGCATTTGGAGACACAGTTGTCATTTCATAGAAAACTGGGCTTTACATGTGTATGTCAGGTAATAACATAGACCATTAAAATTAGCATTCACTGGCTGGAGTGCATTAGTAAAGGATAATACGTGCAATTTATGTGGTTCTGGGAATCAAATCTAGAGCTTCATGCACGCTAGGGAAGCACTATACTAATGTGCATTGTGTGTCTGTATGAGGTTTTGTGCATGTACTTGCAGCTGCCTATGGGGTTCAGAGACAACAGATCTTCCTGGAGCTAGCATTACAGGGGGACATGAAACATCTAATGTGGGTGCTGGGAACTGAACTTGGGTCCTCTGCAAGAGCAATACACACTCATAATATCTGAGCCATCTCACCAGACTCTTTATCAGTTTTAGAAATATGTTTGATTTTTGTAAGGAGCATTGACTTCCACACTGAGCCATACACCACATGGAAACATGCAACTTTATACCATTTCTGTAAATATTGCTGATATTCTGTTCACATCCATGTGAAAACCTTTCTGTACATAGTCTTTGTCCTCTGTACATGTCAACCTAACATGAGTGCTACTGTATCTTGGATCTGAAATGTTTCCCAACATTCACGTGTTGGTTTGATGCTGTAGGGAGGTGGTTAATGTGCTAAGAGTTTGTATTGAGGTAGGGATTAATGGGAAGAAATTAGCACATTGGGAGCATGACTTTGACAGGGTTGTTGTGATGCCAGATACTTCCCCTCTGACTTTACTTTCCAACCACTGTGATGTGGGCAGCTTTGTTTGTAATACAATCATTCCATGCTGTTCTGTCTCATGATATGTCCATGAATGGAAACCATGAACTAAAACTAAACTCGTCTTCATTCTCAGTGGACTTATCTCAAGCATTTCTTTACAGTGACAGACAATTGATGAATACTAGGGTTTCACTCATTAAAACTGAGTGTCTGTATACTGCAGCTTGTTCATCTATATAACTGCTATTTGAGCTAATGCAAAATGTACTCTTTATTACTAAAAAATTAAGTGCAGTGAATCATATAGATCAGTCATCATATTTCTTATGAAAGACAAGAAAACTTCCAGTGATGCAACGAGAGGACAAAGCTAAGTGTTAGACACAAACGCTGAACTTGTGGTTACTTCTGTTAGTTATTTAGCTGCGTTGTGTTCTTACCCTGCAAGGAAGTGTCACAAAACACGACAGAATCTGCTTATAAGAGTTTATTAGAGTTAAAGGGACAGAGTGCGCAGGCCTGTGGGAGAGACACATGCATGGAGAAGAGGGAGAGAGAGAAGAGAGAGAACCGGGAATATGGTGCTCCGCTTTAAAAACCGGCTGGGGGCGTGGCCAGGTCACGTCACTACTCCACGCGTGTGCGTAGATCACATGGTCACGTTGCACGCTTACGTAGCCATGTAACGTCACGGATTCTGGTCACGCGAGATGCCTTGGCCGGAACTTGCTAGGCGGAGGTGTCCGGCCTGACCGGAATTGGCTAGGCGGAAGTGTCCGCCTGGTAAATGCGACCGTGGTGGGGGGCGTGTTGTGAACCCTTCAACTTCAATGATTATGAGTTAAAACTAAAACTTTCAAGGGAGCCTACATCTCCAAAGGGCTGTCTGTAAAGTGAAGGAGTTATCAGACATGCTGTGACCAGCTGCTGTGGAGGAGAAGCACATCTAAAATGATGCCTTTGTGTGTGATGGATGTGCATGTTGTTGGTAGGTTTGCTCATCTGTACGCAAATGCATGGGAGGTAGAGCTCAACACTGAGTGTCTTCCTCCATTTCTCTATCTCCCTCCTTCTTAAATCTTGAGATATGGCAGTCTAGGATGATAGAGAATCGTATTAATTCATAACCTTCCATTGTATCGGGAGCTCACTATTTCACCTAGATTGTACAGTGAGCCCCTGAGACCCCCTGTCTTTGCTCCTCCAGTACTGGAGTTAGTACAGGTACAGGATGCCATGCCTGGCTTTTGTGTGGGTCCTGGGGTACCAACTTGTGTCCTCACACTTGTTGGGCAAACACTTAACATACTGAACCATCTTAACAGCCCCTGTGGATAAACGTTTTTTAGAGACTGGAAAAGATGTATATTTACTAACACCTGTGTGAAGTTAATCTAATAATATGGTTAGAGAAAAATAAACAAATAAATAAAATACCATACATACAAGTAAATAAAAACTATAGTTTAAGATTATGTTTGAATGTATAGGCAAATTTCTGTGTACAGCATTTTTATAAGACCTCAAACAACAGTCTTAACCAAGTTGCTTTACACTGACAATGTTTTTATTATTAAAATTAATATTTCCTTACATACCATCAACCAAATAGGGAAAACCTTGTGATTATCTCTGTTCATGTGGAAACTTTGTATATGTATCTGACTGTGTGTGTTCTCATGGGTGCACAAGTGTGTAAGGGTGTGCATTCATGGGCATGAGCATGAATAAAGAGGACAAAGCTTGGCACTGGGTGTCTTCCACTGTCTCCCTACCTGCTGTAATTGGGTTCTCTTGTGGTGAGCCACAAGAATATGTTATAAGGAGTCCAGCTGTGTATTAAAGCTATACCTTGACCAGGCCAAGGGTCAGTCAAGTGGGAAGCCATCTAGCATGGATTATTTGATGTTATACAGCTTAATATTCAGCTGTGCCTTGTTATGAATCTCTTGTGCTCACAATTCCCATAGAATGTGTATGTGAACTTCCTGCTCAGGCCATTACTTAGATAAGGTCACATAGGCAAATCCAAGCAGGTGGTAGATGCATAGCTTCATTTCTTGTGCAAATGAAGCTCAGACCATCCCCTTGCCGTGAGGCCTAGTGGCTCTCCAGAGCAATTGACTGAGAACAAAAGAGATTTTTACATATCAAGGTGGAAGGTAGGGTGGAGCAACATTCCCAAGGAAGCAGAGAACCACTTGTTGAGGGGAAGAGACAGGCATTTTCTGTAGAGGAGACAAAATGGCATGCCCAAGGGAAAAGGGAAGAACACAGAGGTTTTGTAGATGGTAGGGCAGAACTTTTGTAGAGTTCATCAGAGCCAGGAATAGAGAACAAGTAGAGATGGAGAGCTAAGAAACAGAGGACAAAGATGAGGCTAGAAGCATAAGAGCTTAGTCATTAGCAGGATGATGAGAAGACAGTGAATGAGGGGACACAGAGGAACTGAGTCTCAGGACAGAACTGAAGCTATGTAGACAGGATTTCATCCCAGAGAAATAAAGTAGATGGACAAAGAGCTTGGTGTATCTAGATTTATTCCTGCCCTGAACGACTGATGGAGCTGGAGCCGTATAGATGGAATTTTGTCATAGAGGAATAAAGTTAACAGACATAAGAGCATAATGTACATAGATTTTTTCCCCCCTCAGATATCTCATGCCGACATAGCATCTTCCCTGGACTCTGGGCAATCCATACTCTGTCACTTGTCCTGGACCTCACCATGTGGACTATGCTGGCTAAGCAAAGAGCCCAGGGCCTGTCTCTACTTACCCAGCGCTGGGATTACACCCTTGCCTCACTATACGCAGCATTTCTATGTGAGTTCTGGAGGACTGAACTCAGTTTTTCATGCTTGCATATTGCTGAATGAAGTATCTCCCTAGACTATGAGAAACTTTTAAAATTGAAATTGAACACTAAGTCAAGATGATAAAAAATAATAGTGGCATTAGATATGTGACAAGAAATTTATTCAGTGAAATAAATTATATAAACCCTAGTTAAAATACATGTTTCTTAATTTTTAAAGATTTGTTATTTCTATTTTATGTTCATTAGTATTTTGTCTTGGGTGTATCTGTGCACAACATGTGTTTGACTGGTGCCCAAGGAGGATAAAAGAGGGTGTCCTATACTATGGAACTGGAGTGACAGATGGGTGTGGGCTGACATGTGGGTGCTGGGAATCAAGTCTGAATCCTCTGGGAGAGCAGCCAGTGCTTTTAACCACTAAGCCATCCTAAGAGCTATAGTTTCATGAGAAATTATATAAAGTTCTAATATTACTCATATCATTGCATTGGAAGCACAGAAGAGCATATCATGATAAAAATAAAAATAATTAAAAATAGTTACATTGTAATTTTAGTGTATAGGGAAGAGTCAAAGGATTTTCCAAGCAAAGTATTAGAACATTTATGATGCTATAATCTAAAGACTAAATTTAAAAATAACAATGTTCCAGTATTTGTAATTAATAATATTAATATAGATATAAATAATTTAGATATATGTCAGGGACAAGGACAGAACCTCTAGTTAGTGGAAAAATACAGACCCCCCAGATAAGACAGGGAACTAGATCATCTTACAGTCAGGTTGCCTAGCAACAGGACATTGAGTCAGAGCCCTTGACCCTTTCACCCTGTAAACATCCTACATAAACATCCTGTTAGCTTGCCCAACCCTATGCAGATAACAGCTTCTTGCTCCCCCACCCTGCAGAAACTATATAAACCCTCCTGGAGAAAAATTGCACCTTGATCAGAATCTTGTCTTGGTTTATTTCCTTTGTGTCTCCTGTCCCTATCATTCCGTCTTTAGGTGGTCGAGAACCCGTTGAAGCCCTGCTGGCCGGGGCAGATATAGATGTAAATAAATAACCATAACTACTACTAATAAAGGAACAATAGTGATTATATACACATATCTATCTGTGAATGCTTGTATATACTTAGGAATTACTGATTCAACTAATCAGAGGTAAAAAGTGAACCCCTGTAGATGTAACCAACTGTCTTATTAAATAAGAAACACAGAACCAATGTAAAAGAGAAAGCCAAGAGGTCAGAGCTCAGAGCTAAAACCTTATACCCTTGCTCCTGCAGTGCTCCTACCTCGCTGAAAGAGAGCTACTTCCTGTGTGTTTGTCTTTAATATAGTCTTTCTGTTCTGCCTTCTCATTGGTTATAAACCCAAACACATGACTGCCTTGTCACTGCCTGTAAGTACAGCCCTCCAGGTCTTAAGGGCGTATGTCTCCAATGCTGGCTGTATCCCTGAACACACAGAGATCTATGGGCGTGTGCCACCACTGCCATGCTCTTTTTATGGCTCTAATAGCTCTGACCCCTGGGCAATTTTATTTATTAACATACAATTAAAATCACATTTCAGTACAAATAAAATACCACCATAAAACCCCACATTTAATCACATATAATTACCTGTATTTTCATGAATGGGTGAATTCTTATTGCTTCTTTATGTCCTATAGGAAGAATTATCTGCATAAATTGTGAAACAAGATTCTTTAAGGTTTTTAGAATGCCTTTCAGGAAAATACCCTAAGAAATTACTATAAGGAATACATTATAAACACAAAGTTTAAAGGATATATTTTGACTATGTCAGCAAGCACATCATGAGCAGTAAAAGCCAAGAGGAAAATTTTTAACACATGGAAATATAAATGATTGAAATTAAAACTATAAAGGATTTCCAGAATATATCAACAAGAAAGGGAAGAATGAGGATTCTGACACTTACACATTGTAATAGTACCTGCCTAAATTCATAATTGATGAGTATTATCAAAATGGCATGCAATGCCACAATAGTGAAGTCATAGCTACCTAATACCTTGATGTGCATTGTTGATCTGTATGTTTAAGTGGACACCCTTCTCCTGGCTGGAGTATAAATTGTCAGTGTTGTAATAGACTTGACTTCAGTAAGCATTGCTCAAGATGTGGAAATGTTGACTTTAGCAACTTTTCTCTAAGACATTTGAATGAACATCTTGAAGGATCCACGACAATTAATCACATTGATAAGTTACATGATATTTAATAATATTCTGTACTAATTACAAATTACAAACAGCATCCAGGTGAGTAATGGCTAAAATACTGTACTTTATTTGGAAGACATGTACTAGATATCTGCGAAAGATATGGGAACTAGATTTTTACCCATTATTTATAGATTTACTGATTTGTTTTGTGCATGTGTGTATGCATGCATCCATGCATCCATATATGTAGACGTGTATGTTTGCATCTCTGTGCAGGTGTGCTTATCTCTGTGCAGATGTGGAGGCCAGAGTTTATTTTATTAATCATTTTCTATAAGTTTCCACTGTATTTTCTTGAGATAACATTCCTTCACTGAATCCAAAGCATGTTACAAGTCTAGGTTGGTTGATCAGCAAGCCCCTGGAAAGACTGTCTCTGTATATACCCCATGAATGGGAATAAAGTTTAATGCCACCATGCTCAACTTGATGTGGATGCTAGAGCTCTGAACTGAGATTCTTATGTTCCACAGAGCAATCACTTTACAACCTGAGCAACCTGCCCATGGTTAGAAGTTTACTTATCAAAGTCAAAAGTGAGGAAACATAACTAGCAGTAGAAAAAATTATAAAATATTCATGTCATATATGTATATAATTTTCATGATTTAATACAGTCATCAATGAGTTGTAGATTCACAGCATTTATGTATGGATGGATATAGGCATATACGTTTATATCTGTTACTTTTCTCCTTCATGGGGCACAATACCGAACAAAGGAATTTGAGTTGTGGAGGGTTATTTGGATTCCCTGTTTGAAGTTACAGTCCATCATGGTGGACTTCTTATTGCTGCTGTTTTAAAGATTTTTTTTTTTTTGAAACAGGGTTTCTCTGTGTAGCTGTGTGCCTTTCCTGGGACTCACTTGGTAGCCCAGGTTGGCCTCGAACTCACAGAGATCCGCCTGCCTCTGTCTCTGCCTCCCGAGTGCTGGGATTAAAGGCATGCACCACCACCGCCTGGCTAAGATGGTTGTTTTTGATGGGCACCATGATCCCTTCACCAAACAGCTAGCTGTGATATTTGTCCATACAGCTGCTCTCTGGAAGAAATTCTGGTGTTGCATTTTAATTTTTTAACAACTCATTATAATTATTCTTTGCATATCATTGAAAAGAAATTATTTTCTGATAATTTGATTCCTCTTTAAAGAGCATTCTTCTAGAATGCAGGAGATCACTATGCTGTGTGATGCAGGAGCTATCAAGTCACTGGACATGAATGGCCCTTCTCTTGTATTTAATTCATGGTGTGAAACAAAAGTCACCTTGATAGGACAACAAATTATTCTGTGAATAATCATTTCGTGTACTCTAGAATTAAGGAAGTTTCAATGATAAAGAAGCACACATTTTCTATACATTTTTTCTATTCTTAATCTGTTATTTAACAGATTAAGTTGTTGTTTTATGGTACCAGTTTTGTCTTGTTATTGGTAATCATGCCTTTGGTTGTCTTTGTTTCAGTTTCTTTTCAATAACTCACGAGGACATCCTATGTTGACTTCAGTACTACTAATACTTATTTATAGTAATTTTTGAGAATGATGTAGAATACTGGAAGAAATAACACAATGCAATCATGATTTTTAATTTTATATTCACATTCTCTTTTTCTTTTCTTGAACATTTAATTTTAATCATATATATAACATAATACATCTTTATTCACAAATTGTCTGAAATATTTTAAAAAGTATATATTTGTCATCATGGTTGCAAAGTTGGATTTCAGCACCAAGTTTTAAGTAAGAGATATGTTAGCTCAAAATTAATTTAGTTCTGGAACCTTATACTTCCAATCATTAGCACAGCTTCCATTTTCCCTGGTCCATTTTAGCTTCAAATTCCTGCAAAATTCCTCTGGAGGGCACTATTACCATAAGAATACAATTAGCTCTAGAAGGTTGTGGCTGGAAAAGGCATCAGATCTTTCAAAAGTTATTCACCTCACTTCAAATCTTCAAATCCTAGTGTTCATCTGGACTTCAACTTTTCCCTCTCTTTAAGGGAAAAATAAAATAAAACAAAACAAGACGATCCATTATGAGAATGCTAGAAATCGGCCTCAAACAGTACATCTTGCTTAGCAATCATTTCCTTAAAGGATTTATGTGATGTTGAAATTCAAACAGAAAGGGAATCAACTGAAATAATTACATAAATAAAGAAAACTGGATTGTTGTTTGAATCTTAGATGGTCTTTTAATTAAAAACAAAAACAAAAACAAAAACAAAAACAAAACCTGAGCCAGATATTGGGATGAAAGCTGAAAGATCAGAGAAGCAGAACAGCCAGCCACTAGTTCTTAGCTCTACGAAATCCTCAGTCTGAAGAGAATGAGTTCCTTTTGCCTCATGCCTTATATAGGTTTTTCTGCCCCGACATCACTTCCTGGGATTAAAGGTGTTTGCCACCACTGTGTGTGTGTGTGTGGTGTGTGTGCTTCCCAGTACTGGGATTAAAGGTGTGTGCCACCACTGCCTGACCTCTATGTCTAATCTAGTGACTGGCTCTGGCCTCTGATCCTCAGGTAAGTTTATTAGGGTACACAATATATTACCACACTAGATCACCTATTTATTTGTAGAAGTGTGATCCCTTGGGTTTCAATAGTTTGTGCTTCAAATCCTTTTTAGTTACTGTTAAAATGAGAAATAAAGGGTATTTGGAGATTTCATAAAATGTTTTAGTAGTGATGAGAAATTAAACTCTACCTGTGAGATGGTATAGAGTGTTCCAAATGTACTGTCTTTCCTTTCAGTTATTCTTAATATCATATAAACAGCAGAGACTCTAATTTCTGATTTTTATAGACCACCTGACAAGAGAAAAGAAGAAAGGAATATACAAAGAAAACAATATACACTGTATCTTAATTTCTTTAAAAGCACATTTTCACCTAGCACATGCTTTATCCACCCACACACAGTTCTCAACTAGTAGCAGATGTGATCATGTTTATTTTATCTCTGACTCTTCTACTGAAGCAAACTATGGCATATTGATGACTTTATAGGAAGTAGATTGTTTCCCTCAGAGAGAAGATGGTTTTCTGTGTTTCCAGTAGTTCACTCAGCTCTGTTAATAGCTACCTCACTGTGGGCATCAATCCAAGGTGGTCATAGGGAAGGGACCCAGAGTGGCGGTATTTCACATCTTACAGATTCTGAGCTGGGAAAACCTTACCGCAAGGTGACCTCACACTATAGTGTCTGCAAACCCTCTGCTGACTTAAAGTTTTCAGCATTTAACTAAATAAAATCAAAGTTTGCTTTAAGAGAAAGAAAATATCCAAGATATTGCAACATGTTTACCTTTTCCCACCAAAATCCATGTAAGAGATGGGAACTAAGGAAGCTGTCATTCATAACTGAAAATTGGGCATCTCCAGGCTTAAGTCACCGCCTGTAAAATGCAGTGAGCATTGGACTGAACTTGTGAAATTACTGCTTAGGGAAGTTTAAAAAAATGTATCTGACAGTTTGGATATTAAATGCTGCCCAAAGACCTGTGTGTGTTGGATTTGTTTAACTTCTGGTGGCACAGTTGGGAAGTTCTGGAGCCCTTAGGAGGAGGGAACCTCACAGAGGAAAGTTAGATCAGGCTGGCTGCCTGTGAAGGGCACCAGGTAGGAGCTTGCCTGCCATCTTCCTCTTTTTTTTTTTTTCCTACCCAGGGAATGGCTTTGCAATACCACATACTTCTTTTCTCTGGTATTCTGTGATCCACATCCCCAAAGCTACAAGACTGTGCAGCCGTGAGCTAAATCCTACAAATCTGTGGCCCTAACTAACTTTTTTTGTAATTCATTTTCTCAAGTATTTTGTTCTAGCTGAATAATGTAACAGAGTACTGAAATCCTTCCCCGTACATATTCAGATTTATGTCTGAAGCTCCCAGTAGAGTGGGCACTTAAAATGGCAGTTTTATTTTTTCTAATAAAATTTTTGAGGGTTCAATGCATTCCCTGTCAGACTACCAATGATATTCTTCAGGAAAATGGCAAAAAAAAAAAAAATTACTCTAGATTTTCTATGGAACCATAAAACAACTCTGACACTGTAACTGGCAAGAAAAATTTAGGCAAGACTACTCTTAAGGACACAAAACAATAGCACATTGTTGCTAACAAAATCCAAGTAAAAGCCTTCTTCCAGCGAAGGAAATGAACATCAGAGTTCAGGATAAATCACAAAGCAGGACTAAGTATGTGTAAATGATATATATGAAAATGAGTTACTTTCCAGAGCATTATGGAAAGGGCTGGGGACATGGCCCAAAGAGTAAGGGGCTTGCCATGCAACAGAGGACCTGAGTTCAGATCCCCGAGGGCAGGTAAAGCTGCAGGCCATACTACTCCTGTTTTTGTAATCTCTATGGTGAGACAGGAGAATCCCCGGAAACTTTCAGGCAAGCTAATATGGTGTATTTAGGAAAGAACAATAAAACACTGCCTCTCTGGGTGTGGTAGCACATGCCTTTAATTCCAGCACTCTGGAGGCAGAGGCAGGTGGATCTCGATGAGTTTGAGTTTGAGCTTAGTCCACAAAATGAGTTCCAGATGGCCAAGACTATTACACAGAGAAACCCTGTCTCACAAAAACAAAACAAAACAAAAAATAAAACAAACAAACAAAACAAAAACAAAAAAGACACTGTCTCAAACATGGTGGATGGTGTGAACTGACCCTTAAGGTTGTTCTCTGGCCTTCATGTGTATCCTGCAGCATACACGAGACAATGTTCAGAAATATGACCATGCACACACACAATACACCATATACACATTCACAAACATGTATCAATCATTAAAAAACAGAGAAAGGCACAAAAATGAAAATAATATTCTCAACAATTAAAAATGGTTTAAAAACTATGATACTTGTGAATCAAAAGAAGAGGCACATGGTGTGTGAGGACATACTGTCTATCGCTAACTGGCAGGGAGATGCAAGCAAACCCCAAAGAGACATCAGAACCCGTTCTCAGAGTGTATTACCTAGGACTATGGATATAGATGCAGGCAGAGAGTGTGGAGAAAGATAACTCTTACACTGTGGTGGAAAATTAGTATATCTTAGCCATTACAGAAAACAGTGTTTAGCTTTCTCAAATGAAAAACAGAATGACCATATCTATCTAAAATTTCACTGCTCATTTATATTCAAGGGAAAAGTGTAAAAGGTCTTATTAATTTAAAAAAAAAAAAAAGAAAGAAAAGAAAAACCCGGAGCCAGTTATTGGGGTGAATGCTGAAAGATCAGAGAAACAGAACAAGCCACAGCTAACCTTACCTCGCCAACTCCTCAGCTGATCCTGTTTCCACAAGTTCTCAGACTGAAAGCCTGGAGTCCTCACCCCTGAGGGTCCCAGCTGAACTCCTGCTGCCACTAGCTTACCTCCAGGAAATTCTCAATCTAAAGAGCTAGACTTCCTGCTTATTCACACCTTATATACTGTTCTCCACCCAGCCACGTCACTTCCTGTGATTAAAGGCCTGTGTGCCACCACTGTCTGGCCTCTATGTCTAATCTAGTGGCTAGCTCTGTCCTCTGATCCCCAGATAAGTTTATTAGGGTACACAATATATTAGGGTACACAGTATATTACCACAGAAAGGAAATCAGTGTGTGGAGATATGTACACACTCGTGTTTTTACACCATCTTTCAGAATACCAAAAAGTGTCCATCAAATAATGAATGGATGAAGAAAACATGATGTGCGCACAGTGGAATACTATTTCATCACAAATACTGAAATCCTGTCCTGTCCTTTGCCATAACCTCAATGGAACTAGAAATCACTGTCTTCAAGGAAGTGTGCTGGGCATTGAGGATATTCCCTCCTCTTACTGTATGTGAAATCTAAATGGTGAACTAATAGAATTGAGAGTAGATGGAATCTGCCGGAGGATGGGGGAAGGGATGTGGAAGAAGAAGAAGTTGTAGGAGGCATTTCACATTGGAGTGACTAGATATGGCCTCTAGGAACTATATTTCTAACAGAATGAGACTGAAATATTTTGGTATGAAGAAGTATATTTGTCATTTTTCCTATCGGGTGACCAAATATTGGATGAGAAGTTACCTGAACAATGAATGACTTACTTTTGGTCACAGTTGGAGGACTGCAGTCTACTATGGTGGGAAAGTCATGGGGTGAAAGGAAAAATATGGCTCAGGACCCCTGAGGCCAAGTTCTCAGCACAAGGAGATTTATTTGCCCCAGGGGGACAGAGGGCAGGGATAAGGGACAACACAGGAGACAGAGGAAGAGGGAGAAGGAGATGGGAACTGGGGAAAGGGCACAGGGGTATTTGTCCCAGAGGGACAAAGGACTGCCTCTGGATAGAGAGGAGACAGATGCGGCATATAGGAACATGGTGATTTTTAAAGGTCTGTGTTAGAATGAGGTGTTTATTTGGGAATGTTAAATAGGTGAGCCAAAGGGGTTTTTGATTGCTGGATTTCAATACTTTGATATCTGTATCTTGGCAGTCAGTCTCAGGAGAAGGATGTAGAAAAGAAAAGAAAAGAAAAGAAAAGAAAAGAAAAGAAAAGAAAAAGACAATTACTAGTACTAATACTTTACATTGGATAGGATTGTTTTATATTGTATACAAATTTGAAATTTATATTGTTAGAAAATGCTATATGTATATTTCTAATTGTATTTACACCATTCATTTAACAATGTAATGCAATTTTCTGATCCTTGAATGTTATTATTACCAACTACTAGGATATAAAGAAATGAAAGTTAGTAGTTAGACATTACAATAGACCTTGTAGTCATATTAGATATGTTTTAAAAATTGAGCAGATATATTTTTAGATAGACAGATCATCTTTAAACCCTTTAGAGATCTACAGAATATGGCATTTAAAATGTTTTAATAACTTAGAAAATTTTTCTTTTTTGAGACATGTCAGCTCCTGGCAGTACCAATCTACTTCAGAGAAAATATGGGCATTGAAGAAACTGCATATGGAGTTAACTTTCATTGTGGCAAAAGTTAGCCACTGGACAAAAAAGTATCCTCAAATCAACAGGACAAAATGGACAGACAGAACACGAAACAAAGGACTACTGATTCTTGCCAAAACAAGTGTGGTTATGGCTTTATCAAAAGGCATCTTCTGAGGCCAGAACAATATGGCACCATCCCTGAAGTGGCCTTTGCAATCCAGAAAAGGTACAGTGCCCTTTTCTTCGAAGGCAGCTGAACAGGCAGTGGGCTGATGGCTTCTGATGTGCAATGGAACAGTAGCTGAAACAGTTATTCTTGAAGAATAACTAAGCTCATGCCTCTTCATAGTAGACTGGCATTTAATAGAGGGATGTGGAGAAGAAGGGGATGCTGAAATGAAGCCATATATACACAGCCAAGAAGAATGGACAGCTGAATTAAAAAACCATCAACAATTTCCAGAATTTAAAATCCTGAATCATGACATGACACTAGTGGAATTCAGGTGTTTCTGGTACATGGACTGCTCTCACCCAATGTGAGGTTGAACTGTTGACCTTGTGTACATCCTACTTCACAAATGAGTCTGCCAGATACGCTAAGCCTATAGGCTGAAGACGATGCCCCAACACTGTGGAGAAACCTCAGGTGACTGTCCAGGCAGCTGGCTGTTTCTGTCAACTCACATTTTTTTTGGAAGTTGCTTGCATGCACTTCCTGTTTTTATTTTTGTTAGCGAATATTATTTCCTTCTTGGGTCTCTGAGGGAGTTGAAGATTAGTTAGTTATAGTTGAAGGCTAGTTAGTTATAGTTGAAGATTAATTAGGATAGAAAGTGAATTAGACACATTTTGGACTTACCAAAATAGGATAGATAATGAAATTATTTTCTCTGAATTTGTCAAATACAAATGGATTAGACATTGTTTAGGTATTTATTATTTGTATATATTGTATATAATTATTGTACTTTTGTATATAGTTTTTCTTTTGTTAGTTATAATCTTTTTCTTTTTATTAAAATAGAAAAGGGGAAATATGGTGGTGTTTTATTTGTACTGAAATGTGATTTTAATTGTATGTTAATAAATAAAGTTGCCCCGGGGGTCAGAGCTACTAGAGCCATAGCAAGAGTGTGGCGGTGTTGGCACACGCCTTTAATCCCAGCACTTGGTAGACAGAGCTAGGTAGATCTCTGTGTGTTCAAGGATACAGTCAGCATTGGAGACACACGCCTTTAATCTCAATACTATAGAAGACCTAGAAGTCTCTACAGACAGGCAGTGGCGAGGCAGTCATGTGTTTGGGTTTACAACCAATGAGAAGGTAGAACAGAAAAACTATATAAAGACAACCACACAGGAAGTACGCCCTTTTTGGAGAGGTCTCTTGGCTAACTGCAGCAGGTGGATAAGGCTCTTAGCTCTGATCTCTTGGCTGTCTTCTTTGCATTGGTTCTGTGTTTCTTATTTAATAAGACGGTTGGTTACATCTACAGGATGTGGTCAAATAAGGGACTAGACCTTGGTGACTAGCTTCAGGAATATAATCTAATGGTTTTTAGCAAGGCAGTGGGAATGGGAGAGAAGGGCAAGGCCTGCCAGAGCCATATTTGCCATGCTAGAGCTGTCCAGAGACCCTTCATTCCCACATTCTCGCTTTATTATTGGATGGCTGGGTATTGGGTATGTAGCTGTTGTTCTCTCTGGCTGCTTTCTGCTGACATTGGGACACCGTTCATAGGGAACCCAAAGAAGCTGGGTTGTTGGTCATTACAGAGAAGAGGAGGCTGTGCCAGTTGGTGTGCATGTTCTGCCAGACTATCTGAGGACGCAGAAGTGTGATCTGTGAGGATGGTCCAGGATGGTGATTCCAAGGAAGCAGCTGGGGCTGGCTCCGGGATTTGTTGGAGTAGTCTGTAGTTACATAGGCTAGGGACTGAGGTGAAGCTGAGTTTAGAAAAAAAAAATTTCTCTTGGATGTACATTTGAAACTGTTAGATTCTTGGTTTTGGTAGTTAGTAAAAAGAGTCCCCAAACCAGGGAAAGGGGAAGAGCACCAGGGAGATAGGGAGCGGTCCCACCTTTAGGAATAGGCAATACGTGGGAAAACTTCGGTTGTAGGTCAGCAGGAGTCCTTTTGAGAGTCTGTTTGAGAGTTCTCAAGAGAAGCCAGAAAATTTAGATTGGCTGTATAAGGTTAATTGGAGAACAACTGTTATCAGGTGGGTTTTGCTCTGCGTGTTTGATATCTGAGGACGCCTAGACTATTAATGAATTTAGGGGAGTCAGATGGTGGTGGATGTTTGGCAATCATTTGAGCAGAGTAAAAGCAGGAGTGTGAGAAGAGATACAAGATTTGTGGGGAACAGGTAATCATGACTGGAGGGTGAGGATGAATACTGGTAATGGAGAGGTCAATCTGATGTGGACATCTCACAGGAAGGAGCTGCTATCCATATAAAAAATGTAGGCAGAAGTAGCTAGAGGACCCTCTGTGTATAAGAGAGATTGGGTAGGTGATCTTTCAGAGTTTTGGACAAGAGTGTGTAGTCATAAATTTCTCGGGTCCCACCCAGTCCAGACAAATCTCTCACACCTGTGGTCCTGTAGCTGCTCAGACCCAAGTAAACATACAGAGGTTTGTATTATTTACAAACTAGATGGTCCATGGTTCAAGCTTCTTGCTAGCTAGCTCTTATAACTCAATCCATTTCTATTAATCTATGTTTTGCAATGTGTTCCATGGCTTTATTGGTTTGCTGGCATCTTGCTTCTCCTTCAGTGGCGGCTGGCATCTCTCCTGACTCTGCCTTTCTCTTTCCTGTCTCTCTCCTTGGATTTCCTGCCTGCCTCTAAGCTGCCTTGCCATAGGCCAAAGGAGCTTATTTATTAACCAATCAGAGTAATGCATATTCACAGCATACAGAAAGATATCCCACACAGCAGGAGTGTAGAGGATTTGGGACAGAAAGGAGAACAATTTAAGTTTAAGGAATTGTTTGTGGATGGGAGGAGGGAGGGGTCCAAAAGTGGCTTGGTATAAGAAATGTATCAGGAGTGAGTATTCAGGGATTTATGAAAGAGAGAAATGAGGGCATTCGTAAGGAGCGGAGATGGGCACGGTGGCTTAAAGTGAGGCGTCTCTGGGTTGGCATAAGAGAAAGACTTAAATAGGAGACTCAGGAAGGTGGGAGCTGGTAACTTTTGGAACTGAGGAAATTGAGGAGTCGAGCAGTCTCAGACTGGCCATCAGAGAGGGAAGGACTGTAAAGGAGAGGTTATTTACATACTGAAGTAGGCAGGAGAAAAAGGGAGAAGGGAGGCCATGTCTGAAGTGAGTGTCTACCAAAAGGGTGGGGACTATCTCTGAATCCTAGGGAAGGACAGTCCAGGTCAGTTGTCGGGACTGTTGAGTATTAGGATCCATCTATGTGATGGCAAAAAGGTCGTGGGAGTGAACGACCAGGAGATTTGAGAAGAAAGCATCTTTAAGATTTCAGACTGAAAAGTGAATGGTGCTGTCAGAGATGACAGAGAGGATAGCCTAAGGGCTAGAGACTTAATGGTTTAAATGGAAAGCAGTTAATTGAGTCAAGGTCCTGGATGAGGTGGAAGGTTTGGTTAGGGATTATTTGTTGTTGTTGTTGTTTTGGTTTTTTGTTTGTTTGCTTTTTATTTTTTGATTGTCAATATTAGAGTATTGTAGGGTGAGGGGATGGGGCATATAAATGATGGGGTTGAGGCCTAGGCAGAGGCTGGTTAAGGGTAGGGAGTACTGGGGTTTGGAGATGTAGGCAGAAGGGTTTTTGAGAGTGGTAAAGGTAGCATCTCATAAAATGGGGCTGACTAAAGAAGTTGGTAGAAATAAGAGAGGCTTTGGGAATTTGGAGAGTGAGATAAAGGAAGAAGAGGGACCCAGGGGTATCAGGGGAGCTGTTGAGAAAAAGGCAAAGTTTATGCTTGAGTATGATGGAGGGGACATCATTTTCTAGTACGGGAGTAGGACATGAGGGAATGAGGAAAAACCTTGAAAGGAGCAAGTTAAGGGAGGAGTCTGGAGGGGTCTGGAAGACTGGCTGTGTATTCTGGTTATGGGTGAGGGAGAGGGGTTAGCAGAGACGGAAGGGAAGAACTCTGAAACAACTTTTTATATTCCTTAAATCACTTCCTTAGAGCCAACAAAGACTTTCTAAAGCCTTCGTGACTTTCTTAAACTTTCATTTCTTTAGACTTTGACACATTTTTTGGAATTGTTATAGCTTGCATCATTTATTTTCCTCGACCTATATAACTTACTTGTCTGTCTGTCATAACCGTTAGAAACTTTGAATCTTTGTTAGTGTGAAGCCTATCATCAAGGCAAACTGTACACATGAAATGGACTGATCAGCAGCTGGGTGTTTGCTGTTGTTAAAGCTACAGTTAGCCATCAGTGTCATCAGATACCCGAGAGGGATACACTTGAGTAGGAAGTACAATTTAAATGTTCTTTTTCTCTTTTGTATCAATTAAAGTGACCGGCTACTTGGATGGTCCCCATAGGTTCTTCCATGGTCATTGGGGGCATCTGTCCCAGGGCAGCATCAGTCTGGCTGCATGGCACAGAAGATGCAATAGACTTCCCTGTGGAGTAGGAACCTGGGTTGGGGGACTGCCTTATCTAGGCAAAGCAGGGCAATCAACTCCCCAGTGTGCTGTTTGTCCACAGTTTGGACAGGGTCCTGTTATCAGTTGAGATGAAGGGCAGTTTTCACCCAGTGGCCAGCTTTGCCACATTTAAAGCAAGCTCCAGGTGGAGTTCTTTTGTGCCCCATTGTCCTCTTTGGAGGAGATTAGGGGTGCTGGTAGTAGTCATGTCTCTGTCACAAAAAGCTTTTTTTTTACTAAACATTTTAAATGCCACATTTCTCAGATCTCTGAAGAATTTGAGGAGCAGGTATCTATTAAGTATATCTGATATATAGGAGGCTAAATAAATCTTATTTCTGGAAGCCATAAATGTAGTAAAGTTTTGTCATTATAGAATACACTAATTTGTTTTGTATGACTGGGTTTAAGATGCAGGCAGTATCAGGACTGGAAAGGGTTAACAAGTTGGGGACATGGAAAGGGACTTGGTGGAGGGAGGTGTGAGATAAGAAGGCTCATAAAGTAATTAAAGGTGGAGAAGTTGACTTTAGGAAGGGTGGGGCTATGGGAGCAGCTGGAATCATTGGTGGGGGAGGCAGAGGAGGAGGGTTGGGGGGTGGGGGAGTGTCACAGTAGCCCTACAGGGGCCCAAGGACACTGCAGAAATTCCAGGAAGGGAGGGACTTTGAAGAGACCTAGAGGCTCTGGCCCACATTTGGGCCTAAGGAAACTATGGGTCCTAGAGGGAGGGGAGCCTCAGTTGTTAAGGAATGTTGGGGAAGCTCATGTGTCCCTGTGAGCATTGACTCCTCCCCAGCAGGCCAGGCAGGAGAGAACCGTGCAGAGAGGGCAGGGCAAACGCAAACGTGGGAGTCAGGGTAGGTAGGCTAAGGTTGATGGGCATGGAGAAGAAGAGGGGCTTCTGCAGCTGCAGGCAGCTGGGACTGCAGCAGCCACTTCAGCAGCTCAGGCCTGAGGGGCGTGACCTGCAGGATCAGTGCCAAGGCTGCAGCTCAAGCTGGGCAGAGTCCCTTCATTGCCACCTTTTTGTTGTGGCTGGGTACTGGGGATGAATTAAGGGACTCTGGGCAGCCCCAGCAAGGTCTGGCATGACTCTGGCAGGCCTTGCCTCCCGCCCCCCGCCCCCCCCCCCCACGTTCCCACTGCCTTGCTAAAAACCATTAGACTATATTCCTAAAGCTAGCCATCAATGTCTCATCCCTTATTTGGCCACTTCCTCCTCCTGAGGCCAGCTAACCAAGGTCTAGCTACCAAGTATTGAAGTCTAGCTCTCAAAAGTCCCCTTTGGATCAAGGTGCTAGACTTCACTCAAAAGTCCAAATAAAATTAAGCAACTCAATCTAACATAGGGTTTTCCCCTTTACCTTCATAAACAACCATTTTCCTATGTGTCACACCTGTCTCCCCTCCATGCAGATGCAGTCCTCTGTCCCTCTGGGACAAATACTCCTGTCCTCTTTCCAGGTTCCCTTCTCCTTCCTCTTTCTCTACCTCCTGTCCTTGTCCCTTATTCCCTGCTCTCTGTCCCTCTGGGCATGAGGTGGGGGAATCTACTTTGTGCTGAGAACTTGCCCTTGGGTTCCTGAGCCAATACTTTTCTTTCAACAGGGATATGAGATGGCTGGTCACATTGCATCTATAGACAGGGAGCAGAGAGTGGGCTGTAAGTGAGGTCAGGTTACACACCTCAGGCATTGCTCCTAGTGACCCACTTTCTCCAGAGAGGCTCTACCTCTGAAGAGGTCCCAGCCTCCCATGAAGAGCACCACCAGCTGGAGAGCAAGGGCTCAACCACAGGAGCCTGTGGGGGACATATCACAGTCAGATCCCAGGAGAGATTGAAAAATGCTTGAGAAACTAGCTATACTTACTCTGTTACACAATGTTTAAGTGTATTAAAATGAGTTATCCCATCCTATAAATTGTATAATTTTTACAATTCATTTAAAGTATAGTTTCAATGAATCATAAACATTCAACTCTCCCCTCTTCATTATATATCCACACCAGGTAGTTAGTTATGGATCATCTTTCTTTTCTTTTTCTATTTAATCATGAAAGAAAATTTCAAGTGTTTGAATAATTAAATGGATTCCTAATGGTTTGCGCCTCTAGATGGAAGACAACTGAACACAGATTCTTTCCTCTTTTCCTTAGATAACACAACAGTTTGTTTCAGATGAAAGTGTTGTGACACTAACACATGAAGGCTAGTGCCATCTAAGTAAGAAATACAGTAAGTGCAGCCTCTGTATCTGAATTAATTTCCCTAAATAACCAGTCTTCTTTGGTGAAATATTTCCCTTCCATCTTCTTTTTTTATAGTTTTGTTTTTTGGGATCTTTCATCATTATATTGCATTTGAAGTTATTTCTTCTTTTCAGGGAAAAGGAGAACTCTTTGAACTTTACAAACAGATAAAAATGGAAAGGGAAAGAAGGAAGGTCAACTCCTGGGCTGCTCACCTTTGCGGTGTCCTTTGAAAGGTGTCCCCAGGTAGCCTTAACTTCTGCCAGCTCATGTGAGCCTGGGTTGCTCCTGGGCTTAGCCCACTTGGCAGAATGACAGAGGTCAAATTTTCACACAAGTGAGCAATTTGCCTGATAAGGTGAAGCTGGTGCTTAAGTACAGGCTTTAATGAGCACCCCCTCTCTTTAGCTCCTACTCTGAAGCATTCCCAAGGTTTCCGGCACAATTTCATATGACCTTTAGCTGAGGCCGTATTTTACCAGATCACCAGTTTCTCATCTCCTTGGAGTGCTTGCTGATGTTAGCACTTAGGAGAGACCCAGGGTGCACACAGCAGGTGTTCATTATCTATCATGAAGTACTACCCTCCCTCCCCTGGTACCCCTCCATCCCATCTCCGATGGAATAATAAAAGATTTGAGAATGCTCAGAACCTTCAAAGAATATGGTCATGCAGTTTCTTCTAAGGGCAAAGATTGTACTGCATCATTTCATTGTTCCTTCATTAGTTAAAAGACATTACTATAACTTTAAACTTGTAGGAAGCCGAGTATTTGTTTTCTAGGGACCTTAAGTCAGGGATGCACCATTTTTCTTGTTCTATTTTATTGTTAAAGTAGGATTGTGTGGCAGATAGTATAATATATTTATCATATGTTTGGTTGATAACTGCCTTTAATCACACAATATTGGTGCTGCTAAGACAAAACCCAACATACATTTTGAATCAAAAGATATGCAAACGATATGACACAGATACAGTTTTCTTCTACTACTTACATATGTATAAAGACAAGGGGCTTCCATTGGGTTTCCAAGTGAGAAAATACTTGGATGGATTCTGTCATCTCCTCTACCCTTTCTCACTGTCTTCTACAAAGAAAGCTGCTGTGAGTTATTCTAGAAGTCCTGAGTAACCAAGCTGACAAATGTGAGCTGCTACGCTTATCATGAAAGCCATGCTAGGATGAGCTTCACTCTTATGAGGGAGCAACTTAATTCTGAAATGAAAGATTTGGAAATATATTACAATCATACACAGAAAAGATATGCAACAGTCTTTCCATTTTTATCAATGAAACCACTAGACCTTGACTTTCCCCTGTATCAGACACATGTTTTTCATTCAGCCAGAGATGTAGGTGAGAAAGGAGAGGCAGCATTTATTGAAGCCTATAAGGCACACATCATTTATTTTTGTTTGTGTATGTGTGAGTACACATGTAGGTCAGGGGTCAGCATAAGATGTCATTCCTCCAGAGCCATCCCCTTGTTTTTGAGACAGGATCTCTCATTAACCTTGAGCTCCTCGAGTAGGTTGGCTGGCTAAAGAGCCCAAGGGATCTCTCTGCCTGTCTATGCCTTTCCAGTACCAGTATACATCACAACTTCTGGCTTTGTATGGAAGTTCTAGGGATCAAACCCAGGTCCACATCCTCTTGCAGCAAGGAATTGCTGTTTTTTTTTTTTTTTTTTTTTTTTACTCCTTTGGGGGCCTGCTACCCAGCTCCAAAATAAGTACACAGAGGTTTATTTTTTTCTTATGAATGTCCAGTCTTAGCTCGGCTTGTTTCTAGCCAGCTCTTCTTAACTTATTTTTTTCCCATCTACCTTTTGCTCTGGCTTTTATCTTTCTCTATTCTATATACTTTTCTTTACTTCATACTCTGTGGCTTGCTGTGTAGCTGGGTGGCTGGCCCCTGGTGTCCTTTCTTCTCCTTTTTCTCGCTCTTCAATCTCTTCTCCCAGATTTCTCCTCCTATTTATTCTCCCTGCAGGCCAGCCCCACCTGCCTAACTACTGACTGTTCAGAATTATTATTAGACCAATCAAGAGTTTTAGGCAGGCAAAGTAACACAGCTTCACAGAATTAAACAAATGCAACATAAAAGAATGCAACTCATCTTTGCATCATTAAACAAATGTTCCATGGCATAAATGAAAGCACCACATCTTAAGTTAGTATTCCACAACAAGTTCCAGGCTGAGCTGTCTTCCTAGCTCCAACCCACAACATTTACAAGCATTCTCTTGTGATGGCTAGTGTTAAATGTCAACTTGACAGAATTGGGAATCTTCCCGGAAACTGTCTGGGAAAGCTTGTGGAGAATTATATTCATTGTAATCATGTACAGGAGAGACTCACCTATTGTGGCTCTAGTCCTGGGATAGTTTACTGGTTGTACAAATGAAGACAGGAAGCTGAACAGCAGCATGCATTCATGGTTCTCCTCCTGGTTGTGGACAGCTCCCTCAAGCTCATGCCACCATGATTTCCCCATCATGGCAGACTGTACCTAAAACTGTGATGATCCAAAATACATCCTCTCTTAAACAGCTTTTATTGAGACAGTTTATTACAGCAACAGAAAAGGAACTAAGATGTTTTTGAAATTAAAAAGTGATCCAAATGATCTCAGTCACCACCATTACTTTTATCCATTTTCATGAATAAAATTTGAAATATCTAACTTGTTTTGCCTGGAATGAATCCAGAAACAAAACCAGAGTGGCTTAGCTGCCTACAGGAATGCTTTACCCCAGTACTTTTAAAATCCACTATCCCTCATTCCCTAATTCTATGAATTAAAATTAGAAGCAACCACTAAACTATAACTTCAATTTGCTACTTATTTTAAATCTGGCAATACATAAGTAGCATTTAGATGATATGATATATAGGTCAATGACTATAGTACACATTTTGTAACCTTGTTGATATGCATATATACTTACCAGTTTCTCTCTATAAATTACTTATAACATTTTTGGAACTAGGAAATTCAAATTAAATCATAGAAGAAATTATTGTCAGAACCTCTCAAGAGGGTGCTATATGGTATTTATGGTGCTAGATGCTTAATTAGATATTAATTAGTGATATTGTATTTAATTTGTGGAAATGCAGGAAGGTATGTGGTCTTATTCATATTTCAAATCTGAGGAAACAGAGACAGCAGAGGTGGCAGATACATTTTCTAAGGTGACATACGTGCCCTATGCTTGTCATTGAATAACTCAGCATGTGGAAGCCGGAGGCTTGAGAGTTCAGTTTGGAGTATATGGCGAGATCCTGTCTCAATGGATATGACAAGTTGAATTCAGATTCGTGGACCAAGTGTCTATCTCCAGATCACAAAGTATCAGCCACTAAGCTTTCTTGACTTCAAGAAATAATATGGCTATTTCTCATGAAAACGTTTCTCTAATAAGCTTGGCCATAAAACATGACTGTTTTATTTCTTTGCTTCAAAATGATTGCATTTCATTGATATTTCAAATTTTTACAATTTGAGTTTTATAGATTATTCTATTATAATACAAAATACACTGTCAACACATACAAGTTATAAATGCAGATCTTTCCCTAATTTATCTTCAGCACCATACAAGTAATGAACATCTGTTGCTGGTTATGAAAAATCACCTGAGAATTTAGAAAGGTCATTGGAAGAGTTCATATCGGCAGATTTTTTTCACAGTGAAATGAAAACAAATACAGGTGTTACACAGAGGAAAGAGCGATGGTTTCATACACTGCTTGTTTGCTTTACGACACTAGAGTCCGCATTTCAGGAAACAAACTAGGCTCATTTTCCTCTAGATTTCTTCACACACACCAAGACC
Organism: Peromyscus maniculatus bairdii; assembly: GCF_049852395.1. Taxonomy (NCBI): domain Eukaryota; kingdom Metazoa; phylum Chordata; class Mammalia; order Rodentia; family Cricetidae; genus Peromyscus; species Peromyscus maniculatus. Next base: position 159,965,522 of record NC_134854.1, on the reverse strand, counting down.
ATCACACATTCAAATCATTTCTACTTCCTAGAGCCTATCAGTGAATCACTGACATAGTCCCTATTAAGTGTAAAAACTCATCAACAGATGCTTGTAACTTGGCACTTACATTTTTCCATGGAGTTCACTTAGCTGTATGTTTTCTAGTAAGAATTGGGGATAAGTGCAGCCCAGGATGGCACATAAAATGACAAAGAACCTAACGGGCAAATGGAGTGCTCCCAAGAGGCCAATGTACTGTGCAGCTGGAGCTCGGCAGCACATGATGAGTTCTGTCCGAAGATGGTTGATTGTAGCATAAACATCTTTCCTGGTCTGCCTCGGGCTGTAGACATTTCTGGATTTTGAGATTGAGTGTGGAAATCAAGACAGCATTTGGCAATGTAGGAAGTTTGGTCAACCTAAAAGGGGAAAGAAGATACCAGTGGAACCAGCGTTTAGCAATGCTAAAGAAAGAGTGTCTAAGTACTTGTTTCCTGTCAGTCATTGTTCTAAGGCAACTTCTGTCACCACCCAGTGAAATCAGGGCTATCATTCTCTTATTTATGCTGTCAAACAAAGAAGCATAGAGGGTTTCCTGGAATAGAGTTGGGCGAATCAGGGCAAAATAACATCTGGGGATTGTGCAACAATTAAGCTGGGTGTATCAAAATCATATATGAAGAGGTTCATGTGAAGTACTGCTGGTGATCTCGAAAAGGCAGTAGCATTTAGGGGCTGTGTCTAGTCCAGAATGAACACAAAGGGGTGAAATGTGAAGCCCCTGGGTGCTAACAACTTGTCTTCAGCAGGAATATGGGTTCTTGTGAAAAAGAAGACTCCTGAATGATGTTGGTAAGTAGATTGGGCCATATTGTGCAGTATTTGCTTTCTAAAAAAAAATCCTGATAAGTGATTATTCGTCAGAAAATTTGGTGTGGATATGACACAATCATACCCACAATCACTCACCGTAACTGTAAGAGAAGAAAGAGCCCTGAGAAGTTGAAACCTTGTCTCCTGAAAACTCCTGATGACTTGAAAGAAGCCAGGCAGGGAGTGGCTGAGGAGCAGAGACGCTGAGAGGTGAAACTGTGCGTGTGTGGTACATGATTGACTGCAACCAGGAGAAAGGGTCTAAGAGTGATTAGAAGTGTGCTTGCATGGATCAATGCATAAGGCTTAATTCATCAACAGTGATTTGGAAAGTCGGACAGTGAAGCAAAACTGACCCAGAGCGAATCAAGGAACATAGTCACAGGTGGTTTAAACATGAGCATGAGTCTCTGTGATGAAAAAAACCAACCAGTAACTCTCTTTTTATTTCTCTCAATATTGTACCTTAAGTGCCTAAGATGAGCATATCAGCAGAAATGTTAGGAATTTGGTAAAACGAGCCTGAATTTAGAACACATTCAAATCTCAAAGCAGCCCAAAGGCAAAGTAGAACTCTGCCAGCTAGGTTCACAGTCCTGAAAGCCCCATTACCTCAACACCATAAAAAATGGAGGCAGGATGAATGAACCAGCAGCCTTCACTTTGACTCCAGACAGGTCACATTTCATAGCCTTAAGGGTTCTACTTGGGGAATGTTTCACCAGATCAATCCATAAGCATTAATCATTGCTATCAAATGTTCACAATGTAGTGTAATTTATTATAGAATTTTCTAGACATAAACAATATAACTCCTTTCCACTAGCAATACCGCTTTGTAAGACAATTAAAATAACATTGTCAGTTTTTATGATGTTTCAAAATGATGCTTGATTAGTGCTTAGAAAATTTATAGGTACTTCCACAGGATATGTACATGCACCTGTGCTTGCAAGCACATACATATACACCTAGACAAACTCATACATAGATGATTCATACATAAACAAACACAAACTCATAAACATATCTACACATATATACATACACCCCTGCACACATCCACACATACATATACACTTATTTACATACACAGGTGAATACATACATATATGTGCACATGTACACACACAGACATTCATGTAGACTCATCAAGGAGGTCAAAAGTTACCATCAAGTAAGGATGTAAAACCAATTCAGTTAAAAAAATCTGATTACAATAAACCTACTGCATGCAAATGTTTGTCCTCATACTCTGTCCTAACAAAGACAAATACAAGGCTTTCTCCTTTGTTTTTATTATAAATACTTTTGGTGGTAGTCTTTATAAGGCAGTTCTTTATGTATAATCTTATTTGATTTTTTACATATAACCCACAGAATAAGTAAAAGTAAATCCTATTATTCATAGATAATGCATATGTGTCCTTTAGATGTGGTATCATTGTATATTTAGACACTGGTATGCTTTCTGGATCAACATTAGAAATGAAACTGAAACTTTTAAATTGAGAAGACTTGGTGATCTAGAGTGAATAATTCAAATCCCTATGAACATCAGTTTCTCACCCAACCCACTGGTTTTAACATCAATAGATAAGACCTGAGTGTTTCCAGTGAATTCAGATTGATCTTGCAAGCCCTTGGAGCACCTCATTGCAATCCATTGCCAGAGGCCTTTATCATATAAGCTATTTGTCCCACATTAGAAATGAGGAAAAGATGAATGATACCAGATACTGATAAAGGAAGTAACTGCAAAACGTTTGAAAGAATTGTGAATATTAATAATTTTGTGGAAAGTTTTGAGAAGCTTGGAATAAAATCAACGAAAAGATAGTGCCGGCCATGAAATATTACTTTTGGGATGACAGTAGCCATAGAGGGAATGAAAACTAAACAGAAGACTACAGCTGATGGACACCCTACCCATATGGTAGGTCCTTAGTCCTGTGCATCAGTCACCCTTTTTCTTTCAATCTCTCCTTTACTCCATTTCCAGCGAGATGACCTGGTGTAGCCATTTCTTCCATGTTGAGACATCCCCTCTTGGAGGAAGGAGGAGGCTCCTAAGAGTCAAAAAGCTAAGAAAGTTACTAGATTCACACGCCCTCTCTAAGGATATAAAATCAGTAGTGGCTGGAGAAGGGAGCCTAGCATGGAGGGTGCTAGAGAGGTGCTCCTTTCCAGGGTTACTGGCCCTGCTGGGTTGGTCTTTGCAGTGATGTAGCAGCCTTGAGTTACCCATGCTCTTCTAAGAGTACAGACACTCATGCTCCTGTTAAGAAAACTCAAAAGTTGTTGTTTTACCAAGTTAGACCGGGGTGGAATCGATATTTTGGTCTGTAGCTGATATTTTATCTTGGTCAAATAGGCATTTGTTGACATCTCCTTGGGAAAAGTCATACAACATGTGGAAAGTCTTTGTTTAGAGAAATTGATGGACTTCAGACCAAATACTCAAATAACTCTAAACTGCATATATGCTACCACAGGAGAGGCAGCCAATTCATGTAATTTTTTTGCCTATTCTCACTATTCCAGTCAGCAAGAGAAGGTATCTAATGATGAAAAAAAATTACTAGTTATTCATATATTTGGATATTAACCTCAGTTGGTCAAATGGCTTATGAAAATCTGTCTTTATTGTTTCTTATGCCATGCAGAAGCTTTTTAAAGATTTGCAATCTCATTTTCCATTTATTGCTGCTATTAAGCTACTCAAGTCTTCTTCAGGAAGTCACTGTGTGTAGATCTTAAAGTATTTCTCTGCATTTTCTTCTAGTCCTTTCAGAGTTTTGATTCTTACATTGAAGTGTTTGGTCCATTTTAAACAAGCTGACCCAGGGAGCAGAATTAATCTAGAGTACATAAAGTATTGAAGAACATGAAAGAATAAATATTCTAGTCAATAAATGGGCAAAAAACCAGAGCAGACCCGTTACAGATGAGTAGAACAAATTGCAGACAAATCCAAGAATATTCCACATACTTAGCCAGCAGGGAAATGCAAACAGAAATGGTATGGAGATTGCAAATCACTCCAGTTAGAATCACTATCATCAAAAACAAAACCAAACAAATATCAATGATGATGTATCATAAAAGGAGCCCTGCAATAGGAATGTGAACTATTCCAGCCACCATGGAAATCTATATAGAGGTTCCTATGAAATTAAAAATAGAACTACTGAATGATCTAGTTACAGCACTCCTGAGTGCATACCAAACTGGCATGCAAAAGTTTCTCTGGCCTCGGTGCCAATGAATGTACGAATAGATGCAGAAAACATGTTACTTACCAGGACTCATCAGTTCATTTAGTCAGTATGTGGACAAGGAAATGGACTTCACTGTGATATTTCCATTTATGTAAATAATGTATTTGGAGCAATTCAACTTTCTATGAACTTCTCTTATTTCTTCTTCACAGTGTCTCCCTCCATATCCCTGACAGCATTACTTTAACTTTTATTTCCTTTTTAACGTTTCCTAGATTTTCATTACAAAAAAAGCATGTAAATTGTTTTCTTGCTAAATGTGTCTTATTTCACTTAGTGTAATGACCTTCAGTTCAGTCTGCCTTCCCCAAAATGATATAGATTCATTCTTTATGGCCACATAGTACTCCATTTTATTTAAAAAAAAATCCACAATCTTTAAAAGAAGGATCTCCTCCCTTCTCTCCCTCATTCCATTCTTGATTCTAAATTAATCTGGAAACTACCTATGATCTTCTCTTATACAACCCTACATCCCCTGGTTCAGCATCTTTAATTTAAGTACACAGGTGATGTCCACAAGGCAATCTATGAGTACCACTGCACTGATTCTGGGGTTGACAGCTTGGTCTCAATCTCAATTCTATTACATATATAAAAGCAGAGTGTTTTCTAGGTCATAAGTTGGTTTTATTTTTTGAACAGTCAACATGTTTTCAAACTCCACAAAACGACCACATCAAAGTATGTTTTCCCTAACAGCATGTTGCTCCTTGTGCACTGCTCCTGTCAATTTAGTTTTTTGTTTAGTTTTTTTGTTTTGTGAGACAGGGTTTCTCTGTGTAGCTTTGCGCCTTTCCTGAAACTCACTTGGTAGCCTAGGCTGGCCTCGAACTCACAGAAATTCACCTGGCTCTGCCTCGCGAGTGCTGGGATTAAAGGCATGTGCCACCACCGCCCGGCCGATTTAGTTTTTGATGACTGCTGTTCTAAAAGGTGTCCGGTGATGGATGTACTTAAAATTCCAATTTTATGAATAGTTAGTGATATCTTCACATATCTACAGGGTACTCTTATGCAATATTTAAACATATTCAGTCCCCCTTGCCTATTTATATTTTTGCTATGCAGTTGAATTAATTATGAATTTAGTGACCTATATCTCTGCATTTGTATATAAAAGCTATAGTTTTGAATGCTATTCCTACTGAGCATTCATTGTATAACAGTTTTCTCCCATTCCATATCTTGACTATTGTGGATAACTTTGCACTGAAACTAAGACATGGTAAGATCTCAGTTTCAACTGTATTAGATAGTTCATCAATATTTCTCTTCATTGTACATAATCTTTTGTACTTGACATAGTTCCACTTTCTTATTTTTGCTCTGATTGTGCTTTGGATAGTTTATGAAAATAGTTATAATGACCAACATCAAAGGATTTTCCCATAAATTTTCTTTTAGTATTTCTTTTTTGTTCCTAGTCTTTAAAAAAATTCTGAGTTGACTTTTGTTCATAATAAAATAGAAGAATCCCATTTTAGACCTTCCTATGTGGTCATTCTGTTTCAGACACTGTTTACTGGTGATGCTCTGTCCTATTGTGTTCTTGATATTTAGTTAATATTAATTTACCATGTATGGGCCTATCTCTCTGTTCTCTACCTGGTCCGATTAGTTTATGTTTCTATTTTATACCAGTTGCATGCTATTTTGATTATGTTGCTGTGTAGCACAATTTTATATTAAGAACTGTGGTAATCAGCTCTGTTTTTCCTTCTCATGATTAATCTTTCTAACTATTTCATGTTTCTATTCCATTTTAGGATTTTAAATTTTCCTTTAAAATGCAGTTGGAATGGCATTAGGAATCAACTAACTGTGGAAATTTCTAGTAAGGACATTTTAAAAATATTGATTCTTCCGTCCATGAACATAAGATATCTTTATTTATGTGTGTCTTTCCCCTTTTGTTAGTGTCATACTGTCTGGTGTGCCGATTTATGTATAAAGTGGCACACTGATTTATTTATGCCCAAGTATTTTATTGTATTTCCATATATCTCCTTTAACAGATTCTCTCACTGTTCTGGTTGCGCGAGGACAATGCAGTTTCTGGACAACAATGAGGGTGCCAGGCACCTTCTCACGATGCTGTCTCTCTGTCCTGTGGGAAGAGCTGTGGACCATGAGTTCTTCATTGGCAGTGAAATGGCGATACTATAGATAAGGCAGAATTCTTTTCCTTGCCCATTCAGTGTGTCACTTGCAGATTCTTTGTGCTGGGGTTTCCCACATCGGACTTCTGAGTAGTCACAAAGCTATTCTAATCATTGAATTTGTCAAACCAGTGCACGGTAGGAAAATTCCATCATCTCTCCAACATTGATCTCCAAGCTTCTGACTTTAAAGGGTGCCTTACTGCTGTGGGATGTTCTGTATGTCCTGTGGGAGCCCGTTCTTGGGTTCCTTGTGGCTTTACCCAGCAGGTCCGCATAGAGGATGATTAGGACCACAGGCCTGAGTGCAGGTGTCTGAAATGGTCTGCACTTGGCTGTGCTGTGAGATGGTCTGTATGTCAAATTGCTCTGATTGGTCAATAAATAAAACACTGGCCAGTGGCTAGGCAGGAAGTATAGGCAGGACTAACAGAGAGGAGAAATAAAAGAACAGGAAGGCAGAAGGAGTCACTGCCAGCCGCCCGCCAGGACAAGCAGCATGTGAAAATGCCAGTAAGCCACCAGACTCGTGGCAAGGTATAGATTTATAGAAATGGATTAATTTAAGCTATAAGAACAGTTAGCAAGAAGCTTGCCATGGCCATACAGTTTGAAAGCAATATAAGTCTCTGTGTTACTTGGTTGGGTCTGAGCAGCTGTGGGACTGGTGGGTGACAAAGATTTGTCTTGACTGTGGGCAAGGCAGGAAAACTCTAGCTACACCTTACTCTACAAAAATTGAATTAAAATAATTTTCCTAATTATAAATATGTGGAACACCATGAATTACAGTGGATATGATAAACATTTAAAGAAGAATAAAAATTTCTGTACAAAAGAGCAAGGAAAATGCTATCAATAGTATTTAAATGCTGAAAGATACTAGAACAGTTACTAAGCCTCTTAATAGACACAAGAATGGTGTATCCAGAAAGAGGAAAGATGGTGTGAGGTTAGAATAAAGATGTAGACAGTCAGGGACTTAGATACGTACTCTTTGTCTCCACAGGTAACTAAATGTCTGTGGAAGTTCTGCCTAAGTAAAGAAGTCACTGGGCAGGAGTCGGGGAGAGAAGGAGAAACTAAGAAAGTAAGCATCAAGCAATCCAACCCACGGGAGCCGTGAAGGGATGCTTTGGGGTTGTGATCAAACAGCAGATGCTGGGAATAATGTAGCTAGAGTTTTCCTGCCTTGCCCACAGTCAGGACAAATCTCTGTCACCCGCCAGTCCCACAGCCGCTCAGACCCAACCAAGCAAACACAGAGACTTATATTGCTTACAAACTGTATGGCCGTGGCAGGCTTCTTGCTAACTGTTCTTATAGCTTAAATTAATCCATTTCCATAAATCTATACCTTGCCACGTGGCTGGTGGCTTACCGGCATCTTTTCATGCTGCTTGTCCTGGCACTAAGTGCTGTGGGACGGTCTGTATGTCAAATTGCTCTGATTGGTCAATTAATAAAACACTGGTTGGCCAGTGGCCAGGCAGGAAGTAGGTGGGACAAGGAGAGAGGAGAATTCTGGGAAGTGGAAGGCTGACGCAGAGAGACACTGCCAGCCACTGCCAGGACAAGCAGCATGAAAAGATGCCGGTAAGCCACCAGCCACGTGGCAAGGTATAGATTTATGGAAATGGTTAATTTAAGATAAAAGAACAGTTAGCAAGAAGCCTGCCACGGCCATACAGTTTGTAAGCAATATAAGTCTCTGTGTTTGCTTGGTTGGGTCTGAGCGGCTGTGGGACTGGCGGGTGACAGAGATTTGTCCTGACTGTTGGCAAGGCAGGAAAACTCTAGCTACAGAATAATTCATCCACTCTCTAACAGGAGGACAGGAAAACCAATGATTACCTAACACGCCTGGATGTTCAGGGAAAGGAACAGTATCTGTGAATGCCTGGATGTTTAGGGGAAGGAACAGTGTCTGTGAACGCTGGATCCAATAGGACAGCTTGGTGATTCAAGGAAAGGCTTAAGGAAAATTAAGGCAGTGAAAAGCAGGGTAGCTATTAACAGCATCTAATGAAGACACGCAAGAAGGGCAGCCACAGGCACTGTTGACTGTTCTGCAAGGGAAACCACTGACTAGTTCCAAGGAATGTGCAAAGGACAGTTCCTGAGCTTTGATTCAGAATTATTTTCCTACACTGTAGCTTACACACATTTGATGAATTATTCCAATTTATGCTTAATGTATTTATTATAAAACACTTCTTTGACAATTGAGAAATAATTTAAAAATAAATGCTTTGTTTTTTAAGTGTCTAGTAAGTCAAATTAAGGCTAGAATGCACTCGTAGTGATTGGGTGTGAAGAAGGTTTAAGGAAGTGAGAGAATCTTTTTTCAGATTTCTTTTAGTACATAGTTACTTCACTGAAGGTTTAAAAATAAAACACAACTTCTACAATGTTTTGAATTAATTATAACAAAAGAGGTTTGAGAATTCATTTACATTTTAAAGATCTTATTAGATAAAAATCACTAGTGAAATCAGAGACCTATTAATTTATAGTACAGGAACTTCAGTGTCAGCCATGTCTGAAACCAAGCTGAGGTTATAATGTTACTGGGTAGCATATTGTTTCCCTGGAGACTGGGGAGTGTCAGGGTACAAGGAAAAGAACTTTTTGCATGGGGCAGGGAGTTCAAGACCAGGTTTCTCTGTGTAGCCTTGACTGTCTTGGAACTCTCTATGTAAACTAGACTGGCCTCAACCTCACAGTGATCCATCTGCCTCTGCCTCCTGAATGCTGGGAGTAAAGGTGTGCACCACCTCTGCCCAGCTCAAGAAACAAAATTTTAAGTCTCAAAATTAATGCCTGTTTAATATCATTTTTCTTTTTTTATTCTTATTTATTCTTTTCTCATATAACACATCCTGACCACAATTTCCCCTCCCTCCACTCCTTCTGGGTCCCTCTCCATTCCTTCTCCCCAGATCCACTGCTCCTCAGTTTCCCTTCAGAAAAGAGCAGCCTCCCAGGGTTATCAACTGAACACAGCATAACAAGATGCAGTAAGACTAGGCACAAACCCTCATATCAAGATGGCTCATCAGTTAATCACATTTTTATCTGTAGTGATCTATTCCCTATTGTATTATAGGGGACTACAGAACCATTTAATTGTTACATTTCAAAAGTATATTCATGCATTAATTAAACTGGGGTAATTATATCTGACTAATCCATTTTATTTTAAGGTTGTTTTTAATGGATGTTTATATTTACTGGTTTCTGAAGACTATGTCACTTTGTGATTCATCTGAGAATATGAAATGTGAGAAAACCAATACTTTAAACTGAAAATAAGAAGGGAAAAGTCTGTGACAGAAGAGTGGACAGCAGAGGTGTTATGAAAAGGGCTTTAAGAGAAGGTAGAACCCATGGTTGTATCCTAGAAACAATGAAAACAAAATAAAAAAGAAAGACAATACTCAAGCTAAGATGTTACCCCTCAAAGTTTTCCCCGAAGAATTCCCATCAACAGAAGTTTATCTCAAGAAGCTGCACAGAGACCTTGGGGGTAGAAATAAATTCTTAGCTAGTTTGCCCAGTATAAATTTGTCATCTATTTTATAATGTGTCCAAGTGTGTTTGACACAGACACCCATTAATGTTATGTGACATTTGATGGTTACAACATATTCCTCTTTAATTCGTCATTGTAAGGTATGCTGTAGCTGAACTTTCACCTCACCTGTCCTTGGGCATGTCACCTGTCGTCATGAAGTGGAAGAAAAGCACCAAGGAATGACTTTAGGATACAGTGGTAAGAATGGCAAAGCACAAACCCCTAAGAAGCTTATTGCAAGCTGACCCAAGGCAGTTTGTGCAAACATGGATAGGGAGGGTTTTTTTCTTTGTTCTTGAATTATTAAGAGATTTTTTCTATTCATTTTACATACCAACCACAGATTCTTTCCATAAATTCTTAAAGATTTGTGATATCAACAAATTTCTCTTGTGCACTCCAGGATTTCAGCACAAAGCAGTTCCTTCTCAACCAACAACTGAAACTTTCCTGGAAGTTAATTCTAAAATTAAGTTCATGGTTTCTTTGTCACTATAGGTAGGGCTTTCTCGTGAGAAGAACACTGGGTGATTTCATGAGTCTAAGCAGTAGGTGTCATAGTGTTTTCCTCTCTTCTCTACCCTTGACGTCATTTGTGTCACAACATGGCCAGAAGAAGAGACAATTCCAAAAACATCTAATTTCCAACAAGTACAAAAATTAAATTAAAAATATCAAACAGAATTTTTACCAGAAATTCTCATGAATAGATTGTGTTTGACAAAATCTGGAAAATTTTATGATGAGGAGACAAAAAGATATTAAGTGATGGATGGCAATAGTTACTTTCCAGGTTTTTATTTTCTCACATACTGTCTTCAATCTTACTCCTTGTCTTTGATAACAGAAACTGATTTGTGTGGAAGAGAGCTATGCATCTCAAGATAACTACTCTTGTCTCAGTAGCAATTTCTCACACGAAAGAAAAGCAAGCCTACCTTCTTAGTAAGTACAAGCATATCCTTTCATGTTGTACATGGCTCCTTGCAGGTACTTCCTTTTGTGCTTTTAACAGTTGTGCTTTCATTATTTACTGTCATGTGTCTCTATGTTTATATCTGCTGCCCCTTAAATGAAATGTCAAGGAACATGCTTTAATAATCTTTATAAATCATGAAGCCAACATAGGATCTGAATCTTAATAGATTCACAGTGCGTATATTTGTTTAAAGAGAAATTCAAGGAATCAGAAACCAATCACAGAGAAATTGTGCTTCTAAGATTATTAGAAGAAATTTGCAGTTTTTTTTGTGTGTGCACACATGTGCTTGTATGTATGTACGTTTTCCATGTGTGTATGTGTTCACATGTATATATGGTTGTTCTTATCTGGCTCATGTGGAGGCCAGAAGGCAGTGTTTCATGTTTTCCTCTATTGTTTCCCACCTTGACATGGTCTTTCACATGTCATTTTGTTAACCTGTCTCCAAACCCACCAAAGGCTGGGATTACAGACACATGACACTGTGTTTAGCTTTTACATGGGTGCTTGGGTTCCAAATTCAGATCTACATCGTTACTATGTGAGCACTTAAATCATTGAGCTGCCCCCAAATTCCTAGGGCTCATTGTTATTGTATGTGTGTTATGTAGCAATTGCCTGTGGACTGAAACACTCCATCCGTCCTGTAGAAAGGCTTATTAAGACTCAGGAAATAGACAATTAACAAGTTCCAGATGGTTCCTGAAATTCAGAAGACTCATAAGTGGCTATCTTATTGGTATGTAAACAGTAACAACTGTGTGGAGAGGATGCTGTCCTATCCATGAGTTACCTGACAGGCTCTGATCAGGCTAACTGCTTACAAGTCACTTAGGGAGCTCCAGGAAGCATCTCTCATGAGTGATCAGCTCTACTTTGGGGCTTATTGATGTAGCTGACTTTGAGTCATCTGTGCTCCTGTAAGTAACCCTTTGCCAATACTCCTGTTTATCTCATCTAGACTTGAGTAGAATTATGCATGTGGTCTGAGTCAACTCTGAATTGATGCTTTTCCACATCTTCCTAGAAAAAAAGTCACCCAACAAAATCAATTAATACTTCAAAATATGCCAACTGTTGTGAAGACAAAAAGTGACACTGGCTTCCTCTGTTTCTCTGTCTCTTACACACACACACACACACACACACACACACACACACACACACACAAATCTGGTAGGGCCTGGTTGGGAAAAGGAAGGGGATCAGAGTGAGTTATTGGGGACAAAAGAGTGCTGTTGGGGAGTAAACATTATAAAAATACATTATATATATTTATAAAAATATCATAATTAAGCCTATTATTATGAATAATTAATATATGATCATAAGAATACAAAAGACATTGGACTCTTTCTGTGTGGTGTGTCATAAGGAAAGGAATGGCTGAAAACCAGTCAGAAAAATTCTGTCACTACCCTAACAATACTCTTAAAACCTGAACACATTTTATAGCATAATAAAATTATTCCATTTGATGCTTTGAGAATAGAAGAGAAGAAAGAACTGCTTTCTAACAAGATTTCACAAAATGAGTGCTTTTGGGGCAATTTGGAAAATCCCAGTCAGAAGAAGCAAAGAACATAACATCTGTTTTGCGAAGCATCGACCTTTGTAAATAAATGCTCCATGATTCTCCTCATTTCCCTCTGACAAGTAAGGCTCATCATTCTCAGAACTTTTACTGATTCCATATGTTATCACAAGCCTCAATATGGAATTAGGGTTGAAAATAAGGATGCTTTGAATATAAAATTTGTGTATAGGATCTATTTGAAAGTAGCAGGTGATACAGGGATGATTAGAGAGAATTGCTGATCCTGGGATGCTGGCATCTTGCTATTCAGTGAATGTTTTTTGACAATATTGTAATCATTTCTTGCCATATATTTTGCTAGTTTCTAAAAGCCAGAGTATAATTTGTACAATTAAATAAAATCTTGATGTTTTTCAATCAAGAAAACCAAAACACTCAAGACAATATGGATGAAACCGTGAAAGGAAAGCGAATAGCTTATAATGCAGCCACTTCATTCTTGATCCTAACACAGCTCTGAATTTCAATTAATGATGCCCTTCAAATGGCTCATGCTTTGATAATTAGCTTGGACCTGTGTCAAATTCATTTATGTGAGGAATCAGCTCTCAAAGATAAAAAGAAAACATGCATCAATTTAGAGTTACACTTTCAACTTCTGAAAAAAAGTCTTTCATTTTGAAAATTTTCAGATGCTGAGAAAGGCTGGATGAACATCTGTCTCCTTATCACCAGATTATCATCTGGGAACATCCTTCACACCTGCCTTTTCCCTTCCTCTAGGATGCTGGATGCATCAAGATATCTCAGGCATTTATTCATGCATTTTCCAAGACCAGGGAGTTTTCCTACCGAATCACAATGCTCACACATAATGTAATCAGCATTGATTAGAAGTCATGATACAACACAAAATGTTTCCTCATTGTAGCAACAACATGTTTCATTTAAAGATTTTTGTTGCCTCATTTAGGATTCGGAATTTGATTTATCTCTGATTTTATCACATCAGTTTTCCACCATGTTTAAAGCAAAGTTAGAACACTGGGTCTTCATAGTTGTTCCTCTCACTCTGTTAAATGACAATATCCATGAAGAAGATGAATAGAGGGGTCATAGTACACATACCTGCCCTGTTCGGAAGCCATAGGAAAGAAACATATTTCCACCTTGGCTTACTGAATGAAGTATCAGGACTTTATAGATTCAAATCAGATCAATGGAGAACTTCCTCCTGGAACTGATGGTTTTTATTCTGAATTAGCTGCAAAATTTTAATCTAAAACCTTTTCCATAGAGAATGAAGCTTGCAGTTTCTCTCATCTTGATGCTGTGATTGATCAGAATATTTGAGATTCTAGAAAGTTCTCGAAGTTCTTTCCAGTCACAATGGCTCAAAGAGGCATTGTTTGAAATGCACATTATTCAGAAAAAAATGTTGTTGGTATTCTATTTAACTCCCCTTAAGATGAATGTGCATTCTCTCCATAATAGTTTGGAACCAATTTGGAGAATTTAGGTAGACGATGGACTTTTGGTCCTAAATATCACAGTTTACAGCTACCATGAGTAGAGGTGCTATTCTGCCTATTGTGAGTTCTCTACTTCATAACATTTAACTTTTATTTTAATATTAATCCACCATTCCTACCAACTGTGTTAACTCACTCTGTAATGTCACCTCACTCCTATACAACAGGTTCCAGGATAGCTTAAGAAGATACAGTTGGCCATGATGCTGTTTCAACATTTGTTTTCAAAAAATATTTTACCATGTGTAGTGTGGTATGCATGGCATATCCCGAGTGTGGGAGTCAGAAGACGGTTGTGGGAGTTGGTTCTGTTCTTCCACCATGTAGGTCCCTGGGTCAAACTCAAGTCATCAGACTTAGCAGCTGGCACCTTCCCTGGCTGAGTCATCTTGTGAGCACACCAGGGTTAGGGAGATAGTGCTGGTGGGAGCCATGTGACTTCTGTGGGGAACAAGGCCTGTGAATAGCACAAACAGCTCTCCTCGTGGCAAGACCGTGGAGACTCTGACCCCTGTGGACAGCTCACTGCATAATTCTGGGCACCACCTTGGGAGCGTTTGTGATATGTGTGCTACTTACTTTTACTATGCTAGCCATACTGCTAGCCTGCATGAGTCACAGTAAGTCATGAAATTTAATAGTACATATTTGCATAACTGTTCTGGAAAGAATGATTTTAACCACTGGAGTCTTGAAAAATGTTTTTAAATAGATGATATCAGGAGTTAATGGGAACAGTTTAGAAACAGGGAATGAAGCAGAATCATACATAGAAACCCACAGTTTCCTCGTTTTTTTTTTGTTTGTTTGCTTGTTTTTTTTTTTTTTTTTTTTTTTTTTTCGAGACAGGGTTTCTCTGTGTAGCTTTGAGCCTTTCCTGGATCTCTGTAGACCAGGCTGGCCTCAGACTCACAGAGATCTGCCTGCCCCTGCCTCCTGAGTGCTGGGATTAAAGGCGTGTGCCACCACCACCCAGCTAGTTTCCTCGTTTCTGATAACTGTGCAAAAACCCCATGTAGTTAAGGGAGAAGGACACAAGTACAAGGGATAAACAGTGCCAACTCTTAAGAATTAAGTTTCTAAGCTAGGCTGCTTATAGGATAAAAGGAAAAACTTAGTATATTATATACCCAGAGCAGATAGAATAATACAGAATGTAGAATGGATTGATCCAGTTTTGTCTGGTGAGTTGATCGTGAGAACACACACCCTACCAGATGTAAATATTAAATATAAGAGACAAACTGTTTCTCACCCTGCATGACACCGTAACCACATATGCTGCCAACTGGGCACACTGTTCTACCTGTAGGTATACCCAGTTAGAAAAGATGCTCTGTAACATGCAAGACTGCTTATGCTTCTAACAGTAGTGATATAGATCAAAAGGTAATGGCTACAGATGTGAAAGTTGGGGGATGCAAGGGGACAGAACAAAGAACAAACTGATAATTATTGTAACCATTTTTAGAAATAAAGTTTCTAAACTTATTGTAAAACTATTTAAGCAAACCACTGAAACTGTATGAGTAAAAATGGCCAGGCTATCCATGGGCACTTATTTGAACAACTGGTTGTCACAATTTCTTCATGGCGCTGACTTCACATCAAATCCATCTGTAGCAAGACTCCCAGCATAGTTCAGTCAGGTAAACACCTGCTTTGCATACCTTCAACCAAAAAGCTAGGTATGGCAGTTTGTAATCTGTGATCCTGGTGTGGAGCGGTGTGTAGGGGGATCAGAGACACTCTGTGTACATTCTCTAATTCTAAATACTGTGGATTTCATAATATGAGCTCACATAGTTTGGTTTAGATTTGGACCCAAATACTGTGAGGGTTCAAAAGCAGATTTGAAACCATTAAGCAGAAAGCAGGATGTTTTTTTCTATCCTTTGAATGAGCCTTACCACAGACCTGGCAGTGCCTAGTGTTCCTCTGTGGCTGGGCCTGTAAGCTGTATAGAACCCACTCCTTCCAATGTTGAGATAATCTATTTCTAAGATGTGTCTCTGTCCTTCCTCACTTACCTAAGGTACCTTCTGATTGGTTTAATAAAGAGCTCAATGGTCAATAGCTAGGCAGGAAGAGGATAGGCAGGACTTCCAGGCAGAGATAGGAACTCTGGGAAAGGATCTGAGGTGGGAGAATTCACTAGCCAGACATGGAGGAAGTCAGATGTATGGTACTGAGGAGAGGTGATGCGTCACATGGCAGAACATAGATTAATATAAATGGGTTAATTTACATCTTAATAAATAGTTGGGGATAAGCCTAAGATAAGGCCAAGCTTTTATAATTAATAAAAAGTCTCTGGTTCATCATTCAGGAGAGGACAGTCTAAAGACAGATCTTCTTTAGCCAGAAGTTTTCCTGTGTCCCACAGCTGCTTGGTCCAAAATAAACACAGAGAGGCTTATATTAACTACAAACTATTTGGTCTATGACTCAGACTTATCATTAACTAGATCTTACAACTTAATTCAACCCATTTCTATTAGACAATGTTTGCCACTTGGCTTTGTGTTGTGGGATAATGCTTTTGTACACTGGTTTAATAAAATTTTGATTAGCCAGTAGCCAGGCAGGAAGTATAGGTGGGGCAAACAGACAAAGAGAATTCTGGGAATGGGAAGGGCTGAGTCAGGAGTCACCAGCCAGACACAAAGGAAGCAAGATGACAAGGCAGAACTGAGAAAAGGTACCAACCCACATGGCTAAGCATAGATAAGAATTATGGGTTAATTTAAGTGTAAAAGCTAGTCAGTAATAAGACTGAGCTCATGGCCAAGCAGTTATAATTAATATAAGCTTCTGAATAATTATTTTATAAGTGGGCCACGGGACTGCGGGGACCAGGTGGGGCACAGGAAAAACTTGCAACAACAGCTTCATAGTGTTATCTGTGTTCCATTACAGCTTGCTCCATCAACAGTGCTTAGTGTCTCCCCCAACTTTGCCTTTCTTCTTCTTGTCTCTCTGCTTAGATTCTTTGCATGGCTCTATTGTGCCTTGCCATAGGCCATAGCAGCTTCTTTATTAACCAATGGTAGCAACACATCTTCACAGCGTACAGAAAGACCATCTCACAGCAATCTGCTATATTCCAATGCTTCAGTAACTGTTACTGATAATCTGGTCCCTTCCCCAGTACTCTAGGCCAGGAGTGAACTCTTCCAACCATTTCTTCTTGCTGTGGTCTTACTGTTCCTCAGTAGTTTTGTTAGATATGCTCTACTGTCTATCAATAAGTTATCCATTAAATATTATTCTTCTAAGTACTTTAGAATAAGCTAACACTTTTAAAAATAAAGTCTATTAGAATGTTAAGCTACTAGATATTGGAAAATATACCCAAAGGAAAATATAGTAGATGTGTATTTTGAAGAGAATTAAACTGTCTGGATTCAGTAGTGCATGCCTGTAATCTAAGCATTCAGGAGGCAGAGGTAAGAAAGATCAAAATTTGAGGTCAGTTTTGGGAACATAGATAGTTCTAGAATATATTGGAACATATATATGGTCTCAAAGGGCAGACTAGGGGAGAGAGAAAGATGTGGAGTAGTGAAGAGAGAAATAATATATATATATATATATATATATATATATATATATATATATATATATGAAGAGAGAATAAAACTAGTAACATTAGCGGTTATAGTTCTTTACATATAATTTTTGAATGAAACACTTTTCAGTCAAAAAATACTGATTAAAATGTTGGTAATAAAAATAAGATGATTAGTTTTCACTCACAGACCGTGACCACCAGGAGTCATTTTATTCACTTGCTTTTTGAGCATTCCTAGTTGAAAGCAAAACCTTTATCTGAGATATAACCACGGAAAACTTGGAATGATGGCATCCCTCAGTACTTGCTGTAGTTTCAGCATGAGCTGTCCCACACAGGCTGCAGTACTGTGTGCTTGGTCCACAGGTGGTGGTGTTACTTGAGGAGTCCATGGAGCTTTGGGAAATTGGAGAAACATGTTAGACCTGGAGAAAATAAGTTATCAGGGTCATAATTTTGAAAGTTGTGCCTAGTTCCTAGTCTGTTCTCTGGACTCTGCTTTGTATCTTCAGTGAAAGAAGAATCACCTCTTTCATACAGGCCCACTTCACAATTTACACCATTACTTTGCCTTCAACACCATGACAAAAATAAATTTAACTTCATGACATTGGTTCTATGAAGTATTTTGCCACAGTGACAAAAAAATTCAACTAATATAGTACTTCTATATAGAATGTGTCACTTACCACACCCATTTAAATGTCATTGACCAAAGCAACTCAAGTGTCCAAGTCTTATGTATTTTGAAGAGGGTCAGCAGTTCTTCCATGGGAAGGAGCAAGAATTATTTTAGGCAATAATACATCTGCTCTTAGAAGCTATAAGTGAGATAAATTGAAGAAAAGTAGGAGACAAAACATGAAGAAAAATGTCTCAAATAAAATACTCACTTTCTTTGCTGAGACAAATAAACAAATGTAAAAATCCTATTTTCAAGATAGGAGTGAAATTGTAGAATCCTAAAGATGAAATGAAAGGTTTTATCTATATCAAACAGAAATATGTTGTCAACCAAAGTGTGGTGAGTATAACAGAGGCATTCTTCTTAGTAATGATGGCAATACAAGAGTACCCTAGGAAGGTACTTTGAGTTTTGGGAAACTTAGACACTGGTATTTTATCATATATAAAATATCACCCATGAATAGACATAAAAAGGAGTGAGTTTTAAATATGAGGTATAAAACACTAAAAGAAATTCAACACAAACTCACATAGAAAGACCTGATAAGACAATTCATGAGGAAAATGATAGAGTGTAGAGGAATTTCTAAACAGTCTTAGTAAATAAGAAACACAGAGCCAAATACAGAGGTAATAGCCAAAGAGATCAGAGAGCCACGACTACTTTATCTTACCACCTTGTCACTGTCGCCTCCCCAGAGAGAGCTTCTTCCTGTGTGACTTGTATTTTTATTGCTTTCCTATTCTGCCTTCTCATTGGCTCTAAGCCCAGCCACATGACTTCCTCATTACTGCCTGACTATACAGACTCCAGGTCTGTATTGTTGGTACTGGGGTTAAAGGCTCTTGTCACCACGCTTGGCTGTGTCCTTGACCACATAGAGACTCTTCCTGCCATGTGATCGTATTAAGGGCATGGGCTACCACTGCCTGACTTCTGTTCCTGGCTTGCTATGACCTCTGATCTCCAGGCAAACTTTATTTATTAACATACAAATAAAATCATATTTCAGCACAATTAAAATATCATCACAATAGAGTCCAAAGAAGGGCCAAGGTAAATCTTACAGCTTCTTTGAAAACTGAAGTCTTATGAGATGAACTATCAATTACCATCATAGAGATTTATTTTGAATTAAAACATATCCTCCTAAAACTCAGGTGGTTTGCTTTCTTGAATCTTTAATCATAGTTGTCCCCACATTAAAGCAACAAAAATAGCCAATAGGTGAAAAACTATGATACCTTTGAAATGAAAAGAAATGTTAGCAGGCTGTACACAGCCACACAGACACATCCAGTATGTGCATATTGCTAAATGGCAGAACTTATTTATACACAGCTCTAGTCTCCAGCTATGTGTGGATTCTGCAAGAGAAAGAAATCAGACTCTGAGCCTGAGGCGCAGTCTGGTTGGACATTTAAGTCTGTGCACACAGAGTTACATACTTGGTGGTTACCAGAAATTCACAGCTGTGGGACAAGGAACAGATCAAGCACAGAGGCTTTGTAAGACAGAAAAAATGATTTTGTGCAATAATGCAACAGTGGATACAAGATATGCATTTGTCAAAACCCATGGAACTTTGCAACATGGAGTAAGTCATATTATAAATAAGATTTGGTTGAACGTATCTTGTTAAGATTAGATCACTAATTCTAACATACTTACCACACCTATGGAAACTTTCAGAAGGTGAATACTGTCTTGGTAGATATCTACCTACTAAATGATGATAGTCGTTCAAGACAGTTGGCAGTGTAAATTGCCCTTTTGCATTTACTAATGAGAACCCAATGTCTCTAGCATTTTATTAATTTGGTGGGTTTTCTTCCCCAAAGAGAGAGCAATTTGGAAGGGCAAATGTTTGAGACTTTGAAAATCCTAGGTCAGAGCCAAAGCCTCTCCTGGGCATTTCCATCACTCACAAAGCTCGTGCCTTCCTGTGTTCCTTTGTGCCAGCTCTGACAACATAATAGTGCTGCCGAGCCTTTTATTTCTGATCTTGAACAGGATCCTGGTGGGACTGTCAGAATCTTAAGGTAAGGTACAAAGAAATTAGGCACGATGATGCCAGCATATGAGAGGCTAATGAATGATTTGAAGTGCTAGACATTAGAGAAACTGAAGGAATTATTATTCTTAAGAAACTTTAGTAGGAGCACAGGAGAGAGAGAAAAGACCCTGGATTAATCCCTTTTCAACAGATGGAACATAAATATACATTATTGATCCTTACAAGTATGCAGCAATAGTCACATCTTCTCCCTTCACCTTCAGGCATCTTGGACATCAGTATCAACAGATTATTGTGACTTTTAGTACAGCAGACCCATTTTGTCAATATTTACTATAATGTAGGGTATATTTCTCCAGGAGTTACAAAAATAAAACTTAAAATCATTCAGACAGCATTATAAATTTTGTAAGTCCAAAGAAAATGGATGTAGGAAAATATCAATTAAACATTGATAGGATTAGGATCTTAAACATCCTCCAAACATCCATATGTCAAAGGCCCAAGCCCAGCCTGTGGAACTCCTGGGGTGGGTGTGTGTGTGTGTGACAGAACCAGTAGGTGAGAGTTGATGGCTGTTTTCTGCATGTGAAGTAAGTCAGAGTAAAAGTATTCAATGGGATCTGGAGAGATGGGTGTTCTGTTACAGTTTCCTCCAAGACTGAACCATCCTGCAGGGATGCAGGAAGGCGAAACAACTGCAAATAACTTCAGGAAACCCCTAAAACTAACTGTATTCACTAGGCTCCTCCCTGTCAGAGTAAGTAATAAAAATTGAGAGTCCCTTTCAGACAAAGCCAAGCTACCAAGAAGACTCTGGGACCAGACCAGCTTCCCGGAGGAAGCAGAAGCCGGTGAGCTGCCTGGAAGAGGTTAGACAAACTGAGGCCTCTGGGAAGGGCATTCTCTAACCTGGTGAGTTGTCTGCATGCTGTGCAGTGTGCCTCAGTTTCCCAGTTCTGTGAGCTGTCACCCAAGCTAGGGTGGGCTTTGGTGATGCAGCTATCTTTGAGTCATTTCTTCTAAGTAACTCTTCACATCTGTAAGCAATGACTCCTGTCTATAACCTCAATAAAACTCATTGGATCACCAAGTTGAACCTTGCTGGCATCCTTGTGATCCTTATCTGAGGTAGGTAGATTTGTGTGATGCATAGCCCCAGGAAAAGTTTTGTTGCACAGCATTGAATTAATGGTTAGGAACACTGGCTGCTCTTTCAGAGTACCTTGGTTCAGTTCCAGCATGGAGTCTCAAAACCACTGGTAACTCCAGTTCCAAGGTATCTGACACCCTCCTCTGGCCTCCACAGGTACTGTACCCCCACGTACACTGACATAAATGCAAACTAATACTCTTACACATAAAATAAAAATAAATTCTTTTTTTTTCAAAAAAAGGAAGAAGGAGAAGCGTACAAGGTAAAGATAGCTGTAAGGTAAAGACATGGGAAGATGTGCAGGAACCCACTGTGATTTGACGATCTTCACCCCAGCCTTTGCCATGACTTGCTGTAGCTCTCATGTATGCATGCCATACATAAGGACATTTGTGTAACTCTAGTTTCTATTGCTATAGTGCATGGCCTCTAAACATTCATGACTGCAAACATTAATAGATTAATCAAGTAAATCTCTCTGGGTTGGTTTAATGTGATGATCATTGTTAAATTCATTTTATGTATATAGGTCTTTACTCTAGAATTGGGGAATCAATATTCTTTCATCAGTTCCATGGAATACTCGGGTCATCGCACAAAAAGAGTGCTCAGACAGAACCAGCAGAGGTTATAAATATGTCCTTTGGGCTTATCTCCCTTCCAGTAGCCACCAAAAAGGATATTGTGGGATGGGAAAGAATGGCAAACTCAGGCATTTGGGGGTTTATGAGTCTAAGTAAATTTGATTTGCAGTTTCATGAACCTTAGATATATTTTTGGAGAGTATGTTCTGGTTGAGTTCTCCAATTCAGAGAACTGAGGCTCTGAAAGATAATAGTGTACCAAAGGCCATATTGGTATTATTGCAAACACATAGGAATAATCTAAACTCCTGTCCCTTCAGCCCCTGAACTCCTCATCTCCCGTAAGCCTTCCATATTGACATTGAACTGAACTCTTAAGCTATACAAGATGAGTGCAGCACCACGTAGCAGAGCTGGCTTTTGAAGCCGTGGGTCTAACATTTGTGTTTTCCAGCACCACCGATGTTCTGGAGATGCAGTGCACAGAATTCTGGAGTATTCTCTCTATCTAAACATTTTATATTGATTTATTTATTTTGTGTGTGTGCAGAAGGGGTCTGTGTGCCTCGATGCTTATGTGGAGGTCAGAGTACAGCTTGAAGGAGTCACTTCTTTCCTCCATTGTCTAGGTTCTTGGGATAGAATTCAGGCATCCTCTTTTGGCAAAAAGCTCCTTACCCTGTGAGCCATCCCATCAGCCCAGTACTCTACTTCCAAAACAGAAGAATGCACAGTGAGAATAATTTTCAAGCTGAGAAAAACTTGTGTAAATTAGACAGCTCCATCAAAACAGTGAACATTGTCCTGAAGCCATGTTCAATCCTAGAGCTGATGATAGTTGATAAAACTCTCTACTAGTACACTCTGGATCAGATACCTGTTCTCCATCTGCTACAAACTTCATTGCATTTCTTTACAAAAATAAGAAATTCCAAACAAACCACTTTATAAGCTTCAGGTATCCTTCTAAATCAATGTGAACATTCTTTTGAGGGGACACAGAATACAGAGCAATGTTGCTGAGATACCTTTGCATAGTCTAAAGATCATGAATAACTTGGACTCTAGGCATGGCTCTGATTTATAACTTAATAACTTCATTTTTCTAGAAATAAAGTGGAAGTTCTCATTTAAAGGCCAGAAGACTCCCATTTTCTCTGAATACCAGTAGTAATTTAAATTCATGATTTCTGTATTTTTCAGGCAGCCTGATTTAATAAGCAGTGTTTCTGAGTTCAGTGTTTATGAAAGGTGTGTCTGGAGGGGATACGGAGTTTTATCACCACCAGATGCTAGCTCTAGCTACCTGGTGTGCTGCCCTTATGAAGCTGAGACTGAAATTTATTACAGGTGTGGAAACTTCTGCACAAATAAAACAAGAGTCTTTTCTTGAAGTAAACAAAACAGTGCCTTTCAAACTTTAAAAGCAAGTGAATGAAAAGGTCACTGCTCACTTCTCAAGTGGAGTCATGCTTTGGAAGGCACAGTTAGTTAATCAATAATAATCTTTTAATGCAGACACCAACCTTGTTTGTTTGTTTCGCTTTTTTTAAAAAACAGGGAGTGTTTTTTATAAAATACAGTAGCTGAGCACTCACAGTTGTGAATGATTTAGACACAGAACCATAACCATATATATGGGGATTCATTACATTGTAAAATATGACAAGAGGTTGGATAGTATAGTTAGCGACCCTCTACCTGCCACAGAGCTATGTACTCATCAGCCACTTTGTCCAAGAAGCCAGAACCTGTAGCAGGAATCTTAGAAGGTCTTATTAATAAAATCAAACCTGAGGCCAGTTATTAGGGTGAAAGCTGGAAGATCAGAGAAGCAGAATAAGCCACAGCTACCCCACCTTGCCAGTTCCTCAGCTGATCCTGTTTCCTCAGACTGGAAGCCTCTGAGTCCTCTTCCGGAATGGCTCTCAGCTGAACTGCTACTCACAGCCTGAAAGCTTAACCAGCCAAATGCTTCTAGTTTCTGGTCTTCATGCCTTGTATATCTTTCAGCTTTCTGCCACCACTCCCTGGGATTTAAAGCTCACTTCTTGGGATTAAAGGCGTGTGTCACCATGCCTGGCTGTTTCCAATGTGGCCTTGAACTCACAGAGATCCAGAGGGATTTCTGCCTCTGGAATGCTAGGATTAAAGTGTGAGTGCCACCATTTTCTAGACTGTATCTAGTGGCTGTTCTGTTCTATGAGCCCAGATAAGTTTATTAGGGTACACAATATTTTGGGAAACACAATACCACCACAAGAACCTTTAGCACAATGGGCTAAATCTCAGGCAAAATTCCAAGAGTCCTTGGAGAGTTCCTAGCACGGGTCTTATTTGAAAGGCTGAGGACACTTATGTTACTGACATAGGCCAAGATACCTTCATTTAAGGAAAATGAAGTTTGCACACAGTAGCTGCCACATTCATCCGTGTATCCTCTCAGTCCATTGGATAGAGCTTCCTATGTGTAGAGAAATGTCCCTCCTTGCATTGTTCTCTCATATCTCTGTCCTCTCTGGAAATACCCTCCCCATCAGACACATGCATGTGCTTTGGTAATCAGCATCAAATCTATTGATCTATTTAAGCTGCCAATCAAGATGGACCCTCACATGGAGTGTATATGTGAATCACTGTTGCTGCTTCATTGGTAAATGTGATACAGAGTTATCTT
Source organism: Peromyscus maniculatus bairdii (assembly GCF_049852395.1). Lineage (NCBI taxonomy): Eukaryota > Metazoa > Chordata > Mammalia > Rodentia > Cricetidae > Peromyscus > Peromyscus maniculatus. Next base: position 159,940,900 of record NC_134854.1, on the reverse strand, counting down.
TTCACAGGCAACTGATGAGGGATGTACCACTTTCATTATTATCCAGCATACAGGACTCAAAGCAAAAAGAGAATCTGGATTTACAGAGATTGGAAAGTGTGAGAAAATGCAGCTTTGAGAGAAAATCTTACAGTACTGAGAGTTGTGACTCCTTCTAAATCTAAGTAATTAACATTAAAAATTCCTCTCTACTTAAGACTCAGGAAACACTGTGGAGAGGTAAGGGAAATATTATAAGTACCAGAGAATCAGGGACTTGGCTGTGACATTGTTTCTCCTAGTAGTGTCAGAAGCTACACCCATAAAGTGTCACCATGACTATCGAAGTATGAGCTGTACAAAGACAATACCAATAAACATGCTAAATTGGATGGTGAAAAGTCCATGAGGTCTCAACCATACATAAAGAACTATAGGCAACTGAGAAAAGATGGGAATATGGAATAGATGTTCTTCCTCAGGGGAGAACACCAATTGGTTATCCATTGCCAAATGGTCAACCCTGAAAGCAAAATACAGATAGCATTTATGAACAGAACAGGTTATATTTAGAAATAGATATGCATTTAAATATATTCATGCAATAATAATTAGTGAAAAAAGAGAGCATGAATTTGAAGAAGGGCAGTGAAGGGTATATGGGGGTGGGGTTGGAGGGAGGAAAGGGAGAGGAGAATGTTGTAATTATTTATAATCTCAAAAATAAAAAAAATCCTTCCTTTAGTAGGAAAATCTAATTAAAAGCCAAACTACAAGTGAAAGTCAATCCAACTTGCATTCATAATGTGACTTATTAATGGGTCAAAGTGATCCCAGGAAATCTCAAAGTGTAATAAAGCCTACTTGGTCCTTCCTAAGAAAGCTGGGTCACTTCAGGCAGAGTCTTGTCTTTGGAATAATTGTGGGTGCTGCTATTGGTGTGTTCACAGCACATAGTTTACTAGCATGAAGTGGACATAATATCAGTAACACACTTGAGAGCATCCCACAGCCAAAGTTGAATTTGCCTCAGTTAAAAGAATGAGGATTGTCAAGATTTGAGATGTCCTCCAGTTCCCTAAATATCTTCTGGCAGGAATATTGCTCACTGTACAGTCAAAGAGATTAAAGGAAAACAAAAAAAAAGGAGGAGGAAGAGAAGAAGAAGAAGAAGAAGAAGAAGAAGAAGAAGAAGAAGAAGAAGAAGAAGAAGAAGAAGAAGAAGAAGGAAAAGAAGGAGAGGAAGAAGAAGAAATATGCAACAGGAGAAGAAAAGACCCAATGGTGAATTCAAAATAGGAAGGGTTGGGGACAGGAGGCCCGTTCTCAAGTAGCACACAGAATAGTGTATAACAAAGGAGGCTCCCCATCTTCAGAAAAAGCTGTCCTGAAGAGTCTGCAAGCAGGAATTTGCAGTCACTGATATTTCATAAACTAGGAAACCCTAATCAAATTACATTTTCAAAATATTAAATCATAGTGATCTTTATTGATGTAACTCATGGAATGAGTGTTTCATCGTTGGACACTTTCACTGTGACCATACTAATCATCTCATTTTATTAAAGGACTTCATGAAGTGTTGTGGAGGGAAGGTGATTGTCTTATTTTATTTGGGATGTGCTAATCAGGAGAAAACTCATTATCAAATCCTTTATGAAGTTTTAAATTACTTTGAGGTACTATTTTAAAAATGACTCTATATGTTCAGACACATCTTCCTGTTCAAGGTGATATTCTGATAGCTGACAGAGGCTAAGGAGTGAACACAAAACCTTTCTGAAAATTGAATGTCTGCTAGAGCAAACAGACCTCGGTATTCAGCAAAATATGATCAATATTGAAGTTTTAATTTTCTAGAGGGAGTCAAGTATTTAATTTCAATCCAAATAATTATATGTAAAATAGGGACAGTGATAACACCACTATTCGCTTAAATAAAGTAAATGAAGGAGAACACGTAGGAGCCTGATCCAAAACTGGTGTTCTGAAAAGGGTCTTTCACTTATGCCACAAACCTTCTTCCACTTAACTTTCCCCTTGTTTTATAAAACTGCTGTGATGTTTCTTAGTCAGTGTTCTATTGCTGTGAAGAGATACTGTTAATCCCACTGATCTAGAAGAAGACCACTAACACAATTTAAAACCAAGTTTGAAGCAAGCTTTAATTAAATAATGGCCAGGTGGATGGGCTCAGGTCAGGTCCATATCCAGGTTCCCAGGAAATGGCCTGGAGTCACAGTTTGCAGTGGCTTAAGTATTTTCCATCAGGTCCAATTAGGGGCAAGCATACATCCTGAGGTATTTCCTGCCTGTAGTTGAATGTTTTCCTGTGTCTTGCCTGGTCTGCAGCTTCTCAGACCTAAGTAAACACACAGAGGCTTATATTAATTAAAACTGCTCAGCCATTAGCCCAGGCTTACTACTGACTAGCTCTTACACTTATACTCAGCCCATTCCTGTTAATCTATATGTTGCCACATGTTGTATGGCTTTACTTGTGTGCTGTTACATGTTGTTCCTTGGATGGCCAGATGGTGTCTCCTGACTCAGCCTTCCTCTTCCCAGAATTCTCCTTGTCTGCTTATCCCACCTATACTTCCAAGCTGGCTACTGGCCAATCAGCATTTTATTTATCAACCAATCAGAGCAACACATTCACAGCATACAGAGCATCCCACAGTACCTGCCTGTGTATGTCCCACCCAAATATCATCATGGTGGCAGCCATGGCAGCGTGCAGGCAGACATGATGCTAGAGGAGTTGAGAGTTCTACATTGGGATCCACAAGCAACAGGAGGAGAGAAAAAGCCACTGGGCCTGGCTTGGGCTTCTGAACCCTCAAAGTCCATTCTTAAGGACACACTGCCTTCCAACAAAGTAACAGCTATTCCAGTAAAGTCACACCTCTTAATCCTTCTAATAGTGCCACTCCCTGATGTCTAAGCATTCAAATATATGAGCCTCCTTGGGAGATCATTCTTATTCAAACCACAACAGGTGCTAACCACAAGAAAGTAACTGTCTCAAATCTCCAAATGTAAAAAGGAAATAAAAACAGGCTGATAGAGGAAAGACAACATGGTCTGGGGAGTGAAGAAGTGACCCAAACAGGGGAGAACAGGCTTGACGTATAGAACTGAGAATTAAGCCACAGGCACTAAAACAAAAGTAAAACCTATCTTTCTTTCAGATGCTGATCTCCAAAACCACTTTAAAAAAACCTAAAAATAAATAAACAAAATCAAACAAAAAAATCAAAATAAAATGATTCAATAAGTTAATTTGAGGGAAAAATCACTAGTTTAATGTGATTTTAATCATTAAATATTTTTAAAACACCATCTTTGCTTTTAGACTAGTAAAAAAATAAAGCTTCAGTTTTTTTTTAATAAATGTCTTTTATATCCCTACTACAGTTTTCCCTCCCTCCTCTCCTTCCAGTTCCTCCAATCCATCCCCTCCTCTGTTCTCACACCCCAATCCCTCCTCTTCCTTCTTTGTTCAGGAAAGAGCAGGCATCCCTTGAGTATCAATAAACATGGCATATCAAGTTGCAGTAAGACTAAGCACCTACCCATATATTAAGGCCGGGCAAGATGACCCAGTATGAGGAGCAGGGTCCCCCCAATGCCAGTAAAAGAGTTGGAGAGAGCTCCTGTTCCCACTGTTAGCAGTCCCACAAGAGGACCACGATACGTAATTGTCACATACGTGCAGAGGGTCTAGGTTGGTCCCATGCAGGCTCCCTGGTTGTTGGTTCAGTCTCTTTGAACCCCTATGAGACCAGGTTAGTTGATTCTGTAGGTTTTCTTGTGGTGTCCTTGACCCCTTTGGCTCCTACAATCCTTCCTCCTCCTCCTCTTCCTCCTCCTCCTCCTCCTCCTCCTCCTCCTCCTCCTCCTCCTCCTCCTCCTCCTATTTCTTCTGGATTCCCCAAGCTCACCTAATGTTTGGGTGCGGGTCTGCATATGTTTCCATCAGTTGCTGGATGAAAGCTCTCTAATGACAATTAGGCTAGGCACCAATCTGGTCACAGGAGATGGCCAGTTTAGGCTATGCATCTGCTACTGCTATAAGTCTTAGCTGGGGTCATCCTTGTAGATTCCTGGGAGATTCCCTTTTGCTGGGTTTTTACTTGACCCCAGAATGCCAACCCCCTTTCCAATAGTATCCTTCAGCACTGAAAGCTTCAGTTTTGCTTTGGAAAATTGAAACTATTTAGAGCAAAGTTTTGTTCAGATAGAGTCCTTGCTCCATCTTGTGGCCAGTTGCAACATTGCTACTGAGAATATCTTGAGTAATGTGTCTCTGGACTAATAAGACACTGTTTTAGGTTCTTTTCTTTCAGGTGAAATGTATTTAACCACTGAATCAATACTTTCATTTCGATCACTTCTACAAACAGCTACCTTAAAATTATTTAGAGAGATTATCTGTTTTGTGTGCTGAATATTTGCACACTGTGTGGATATTCATTGCTGTGATTGGTGTAATAAAAAGCTGAATGGCCAATAGCTAGGCAGAAGAGATAGGGAGGACTTCTGGGCAGAGAGAAGAAGAGATAATTAAGGCAGGTAGGAAATGCCATCCAGTTGCAGAACGAGTTTGTAACACAGAATGGGAGAGAGGTAAAAGCTACGTGGTAGAACATAGATTAATAAAAATATGGATTAATTTAAGTTATAAGAGCTAATGGGACAAGCCTAAGTTATAGGCTGAGCTTTCATAATTAATAAGAAGTCTCCATGTCATTATTTGGGAGCTGGTTGGTTGGACAAAGAAAGACTCATTACAACAGAAGGCTTTTATTGAGTAATTATTTTGAACTAATTTTCTGCTTTTTTTAATCTTTTAAAGATTTATTTTTTAATTGTCTATTTGAGTGTCTGAATATATATGTCTGTGTACCACGTATGTGCCTGATGCTTGTGGAGGCCAGAAGGGACCATCAGTTCCCCTGGAACTGTAGTTACAGGTGTTTGGTAGCCATTATGTAGGAATTGGGAATCTGACCAGGGCCCTCTGAAAGAGCAGCAAGGGCTCTTAACGTCTGGATCATGTCTCTAGCCCTGCTTGCTTGTCTTTTCTGATAATCATTTGATTTTTCATAAAGATGTCAGATGCATGTGGACAGAGACCTTATCATATTCTCAGTGGATCCAGAGAAAAGAACAGAATGGGGCAGGGTGTGAACTTACAGATGTGGATGTGAATCGAAGAGTACTTTCCACTGTTACTAACATCTTAAGAATTTTATAATTTTAAGAACTCCATATTTTTTTCTGCCAGTGGAACAACCCAAAACTTAAAGGCTTTGTTTAGAAGAGCCAAATTTGTAAGATCTGAGACATATTAGAGTTTTGTTTTAGGTTTGAACATGGCTTTTGTGAGGAAATCTTATTGGGTAGCATGTTAGAAGCTTGATTTGCTTCTGAATTAACCTGGCTCTCTATGAGTAGAATGAAGAATTAGAAAGACTGACTCCTTGGGAGTCCATCTTTTGGAAACTTGATGAGGACTTTTGGAAACTCAGTTGGAAACATGTTGGGGAAGTTACAGGTTTTGAGTCTCCTTTGATACTAGATATTAATTCTGCCCCCATAACACAGAGATAAGCCAGAAATACACACTTTTTATCAGCTTGAATGTTTGCTTACTTAAAGTCAATATGGCGCTTCCACAAATGATCCAATGATGAAACATTTCAGGGTGATAACTTTAATTGGGTATCATAATGGCACAGTTAGGGGAAGCAGAAATACCTCAAACCAAGTGCTCTATCTCAAAATATAATAATCATGGCCCAGTTTATCAAAATATTTATAATGAATAAATTAATATTATTTCATTTGAAGATTCAAGTTAGGTCCAAGCCCTCCTGCCTATCAGAAGGAGTCTGGGCTGCCAAGATGTTTCAGTAGGCAAGAGCACCTGCCGCTAAGTAAGTCTGACATCTTGAGTTTCAATCTTCAGGAAACTTACAGTGAAGGAGAGAGCCAACTTTTACTGGCTGTCCTCTGACCTGACACATGTGTGCACATATACACAATAACAAATAAATTCATTAATTAAACAAATAAATACAGAACTGAGTTCAATAGAGAGGGGGCTCTACAGCTTGCTCCAACCTCCCAACACTTTTAGGCAAGAGAGAGCTCAAGAGCTAAGGTAGCTGGATAATCTTTATGGGTCTTTCTGGCTTCCTAAGTTGTCTAATAGTCAAAGCCAAATCTCTCAGATCTTGGAGAGTTGAGGGTGGCTAATCGTCCTTTTCCTTTGAAGTACTCAAACGATTTCTGACTGATGGGTCCTGGGAGTGCTACCTTCAGTTTTCTCTGGATCCCAAAGCATGTAACACTCTCATCTATGGCAAATATTTACACAACTCATGTGTTCATATCCTCAACCAAACATATCACACGGCAGTAGCTCCGATCCACCTATGCTTATCTTCTAGATTTTTTAAAAGGAGTCATAAACCTTTCAAAGGTTAGATGAAACCCCTCATTCATGAATAATTCATTGCTAAGGGGTTTCATTATTATTTTCTTAGACTCTGTGAAAGTTCACTTATCCCATAGCTCTTTATCTTGGTCTGGAAACCTAATGGTGGAATTTTATACCTATTGCAACTTGGCCTCCCATGTGACATTTTCGTATTTCCCATCTGAACTCTCTGGACCATGCTCGGAAAAACTTCAGCTAATGTCTCAGTAAACAAAGTCATAGCTTCCTACAAGGTCCAGATACAACTAAATCCAAGGGATAGAATCAATTTTTAGCATCCTCTATTGCAGTATTTATCAATACCAGTACACCTGCAACTGAGGCTTAAAATGAAATTATTTTATACGACATATTAGATAGATATTAACAAAAACCCATATCCTTTCTGTCCATTTGAGAAAAAGAGGTCTATTACTAAGATTAACAGAAGCAATGAAGGAAAAAAAAATACTTGATGTTTATAAGACTATCATCTACATAAGTGGACACTTAATGGTGTGTGAATCAGGAAGCAGAAATGAGAAAATTCTGTGTGAAATATAATGACATAAATTAAATTACAGGATACGAACAGAAGGGCTTAATCAGGGACATTGATAAGAAGAAAGAGTCCTTAAAGTGCCAAGTGTGTGAACGAGCTCTGCTGCAAAGATGTCGGTGCCCTTTTATAGAACTCTCCAGGGATACATCTTATTGAGGAGATTTTAAGAAGGAAAAAAAAATCAATAGACTTTTAAACTTCTGAAGAGATTATTCGTCTGGATTAATATGGCTGTCTCTTTAAGAATTAAAGGCAAAAGATAAGGTGACTTAATTAAATGATCTGAAGTTTTCAAAATAATAAATATGAACGTGACCTGAAAACGTCTTTACTGTCACCATAAACCCGTCTCTCTCTGTTCTCCTGTTTCCTTTCCATATTGATCCGAGCTAGTTTCCCGCAGTGATGTGATAAGTCTCACCTGCGGTTATGCTGGTCTGTGTCTTCTGTGCACACATGCACACATAAGTTCTAATTATCTTACAAAACCAGAGGGATCCCATTCCATACCTGTTGATGTAAAAGACCCTAGGATTTAAACATTCTTTTAAAAAACGATGTATTTATTTTAGTGTGTGTGTGTGTGTGTGTGTGTGTGTGTGTGTGTGTGTGTGTGTGTGTGTGACTGAGTATAGGCAGGTGCATCATGAGTGTTCAAGTGCCCAGAGAGACCAGAACAGGGCATTTGATCCCCTGCAGCTGAAGTTACAGACAACTGTGAATGGCCCCATGTGGGTAATGGGAAATTAACTGCTGTCCTCTGCAAGAATAGCAAGCACTCTTAACTGCTGAACCATCCTTCCAGTCCCTTAGACACAGTCTGTGTTACTGTGAGAATTTAAATACAAAATCAAATTAAAACAAAGCACATATTTGGTGAGAGTAAAACTGAAGTTTACTAGTTCTTTGTCCTTCTCTCCCTCAGACCACTTACTTTGTGTTTTATTATAGTTAAATGCTTACATTTATAAATGGGTGATGCCAATCATCTTTTATATTTAAGAAAAGATCTGGTGTTTATTCTGTATACAAAAATCTCAAGATAGTTTTGAAGGAAAAAGAATATTTTTTTTCAAAACAACTGTTCTTAAGGCCATGCAAACCTTTCAAAGGATAAAGCAATCATATGTTCATAGCAGTAAATGCCTTATCTAATAGATTGATGGTTATTCAAATGGTAAATTCTAAAACAGTTTCTGGATAATTATCACATGCATCCAATTATTTGTAGCACAAAAGTAGGTAGTCTAAAGCCTGGCTTTACCAGAGTAGCTGGGAGTGGGGTGTCTGGTCAGGTTGACCTATTTCAGATACATGGGAGGTGCAGCGTCCTGAGGTGATCGAAGTCCACCACTATGGCAACTACAGTATAGCTTGGAAAAGCTGGCATGAAAAGCCTAGAACCCTCCAGCAACAGATAGAAGCAGGTCTGCCTAGTTTGTTTTCCACACCTTTAAAATTGTCCCCTGATGAGCTCAAAATGGATGAAGGTGCCTTTCTGTGATCCTACACATCTTAGAGAGACAGCCTTATGCCATAGCTGACTTGTGTTGTAGAATCATTATATTATCTCCCTTGTTTCATAGAAATTATTTTTTAGTAGTAGATGAATGTGTTCTAGGAACCTTCCAGGATCTCTGGTTGGCCCTGACTTGCTTGCATGACTGCCTGCTTGCCTGTCTTCTTCTCTCCATCTCTCCCTCCTTCCGTTCCTCACTTCCATAGTTCCTTCCTCTCTCGCTCTGTCTATCCCTTCCATCCCTTCCTCCCTTCTTTCTTTGCTCTTCTCTCCTTCCTGCTCTTCAACACCATCACTTCACGGTTTTTCCATATCTGGCCTTCAGTTCTAAATACTAAACATACATTTCCAGAGTGAGCCCCTGTTATCAGTGACAAAATGCTGCATAGCTGTCACGGCATCTCATTGGCATCTGATAATGGGGATTCATGTCTAATATGTGTGACCTAGCTCAGATCCATAACAGTGCCTCAACCTGCCTGGTCACCTGGCTGTTCATCCCTAGTTAAATTTTGATGCTTATGACTTCTTTTCATCACAGCATCAAAGATTCAAGAGCTTGTGGCCCACTCTTTAAGCCCATCTTGACGACTTTCTATGGCCAACTCATATGACTAAGTCCATCATTAGTGGATAGCAAATATTTCCTGAGTAACTTAAATTGCTACAGATTTCTTCTTAAAATTATTATTAGCATATAAGACATTACTGAAAAACCAGTGTTTACAGTCAATTTAATTTAGCTTATGATTTGATAGACCAGGCCTTTGGAAAAGGCTTGCCTGCACTATATTTGCCTGGGAGTATCTCAGGGGTGAAGTCAGATAGTAGGTGAGACTGCAGTTCCCTTAAATATTCAGTTAGATGGCCAAGTTGGATGCTGGTGTAGGCATTGGCCAAAATTTTAATGGTTCTGTTAACTGGGAAGTCTGTAAGCACCAGGGGCATAGAACTGCTAGACTTCTCACTTCAGGAGTCCCTTTGTGGAGACTTTTAAAAGTGAAAGACAGGCCTGGGGAGATGGCTCAGTCATTAAAATGCTTGTCTACAGGCATGAAGACAGGAATTGGTTCCCAGCATCCTGTAAAAGACAGTATGGTGGTGGGTGCTTTTAATGCCAATGCTGGCAGTGGAAGCAGGAGCATTCTGGGGTTGCCTACCTAACCTTTGAGTTCCAAGTTCTGTGAGAGACCTTGCCCAAAATCTAAGGTAGAGAACCAGTGAGGCTAACATCAGACATCCACTTCTGGTCTCTACAGGAATATGTACATGAACACTAACATGCACACACCACACAGTGAAGGGCAGGAAAAGCCTACTTGGATGCTTTGGATTGGTGATTTAAATAATCATTTCCTTTTTGTTTTGTTTGAGACAGGGTTTCGTTTTGGGGCTTTGGTTGGCCTTGAACTCCTGAATCCTCTCAAGGGCTGGGACTACAGGTTCTGTGCAGCTGTCCTCAGCTCTGTCTAGTGTCAAGGTTGTTTAAGGCTGATAGTTTTGTAGATGGAGCCAGCTTTTCAAGCCATCTCTGACTAGCATCATGTTTGCAGTCGATGCAAAGTCTTTGCAAAGCCTTTCAGTACCCCGTATGCATCAGTAGAGTTCTTGAGACTGAGACACTTTCCCTGGAAGAAAACACTTCCGTCTGACCTATTAAATTCTCTACATGAGGTCCAAACAGGGCCCGAGTCAGCAACACCTCAGATGGGATGGCTCCAGTCTCTACCCTGATGCTCTGGTTGAAATATATGCAACCTGTCCTCACTGATTGTCAAGTACACGTTATATATAAACACTTAGTATTTTCCCCAGCGTTGTTACTTAACTGTGAAGGGTTTCTTTTGGTTTATGGGTCAAGATGGACACGGCTCATGGAGGCAGCAGAACCAAAGCAGCAAGCAGCCAGAGCGAGAAGCTCAGCTCACATCTTCAACAGCAAACACGAAGCAGAGAGAACAAACTGCAAGCGGAGTGAGACCCTCAAAAATCTACTTCCAGTGAGTACTTCCTCTGATGAGGCCCCTCCTCCTAAAGGTCCCATAGCATCTCCAAGCAGTGAGCAAACTGGAACCAAGTGTTCATACTTGAGCCAATGGGGCACATTTCTCATTCAAACCACCACATCTCTTATGTAAGGCTTTGTTTGTTTGTTTTGTTTTCTTCTGTTTCATGATTTTGTCTAAGTCTGCTTCTACTTGTGAATTCCAAGTCTGTTGTGTCCTTAGACTGAGAGAATGCTCCTTTCTTCATTATTGCGATAATGGAGGAACAGGCTGCACAGTGGCTCCCAGGACACAATGAGATAAATGTGAAGGTACCTCTGTGTCTTGGCGTCACAGGTGTCAGGCTCTTGTTTTCTGGCTCAGTTTTCTGATTGCTTACCAAATTCCTCAATCATTTTCATCTATTCTTTGTCTTGACTCTTTGTCTTTGAAAGTCAATTCGAGTCAAACTCTTCATATACAGTGAAACCAAGTACTCAGACACTGGCCCCCGTGTGCTGGCATTCCCTAGGCATACCCAAGGTCTGAGTGGTCACACAACTACACTTGCGACCTAAATTGACACTCAATTTTCATTTATTTATTTATTTATTTATTTATTTATTTATTTAATCCCCAGGATTTCTTCCTTTGTAAAAAATACTTCTTTATCATGGTGTGTGTGTGTGTGTGTGTGTGTGTGTGTGTGTGTGTTCACATGTATGTTCAAGTATGTGTGCTCATGTGTGTACTTGTGCATGTGTGGGCAAGTTCATTTTGAGCCTGGAGCTCAACTTCAGATATCATTTATCAATTGCTGTCTTGCTCCCTGTTCTTTTGTGCCAGCATCTAGCATTGTCTGGGACCTCAATGCATGGCTAGACCAGCTAACCAGTAAGCCTCCAGGATCCACATTGGTGGGTTTACAAACGAGCCACCACTCCTGGCTTTCATGTAGCATTTGAGATCAAACTCAAGTCCTTGCCCTTGCACCTTCTCCCAGCCCATCTTTTCCTCATTTCAACAAACATTTTCATTCATTTATCAATGTGTTTGAATAATAGGTGGATTTTGGGTGTAATTTTTAGTATATTTTATTTTTAATTATGGTTGTGTCAGCAGAGACAGTTGTTTGGATTAATTCCCAGTCTACCAGATTTCTGGAAACAGAAGTGCTAAATCCATTTTCCACACTCACACTGGAATTGTGGCTTTACAAATTCAATATAAGCCTATAACATTCATACTTAGAATTTACAAGCACCTCCCCATCACCTTCTAAGTCATAAGCTTCTAAATGGCATGCACTTCCATGCTTTAGAGTCTGCTCCTGCCAGTATTCCAACCTCATTCTGAATGCCTCCTTCTCTTTTCTTCCTTCTCAATAGCACAAAATTGCTTGCAGCTGAGGTGAATCGGGCTGCTCCATCGCCAAGTGTCTTCTTACTTTTGCTACTTCACTTACCCGGAGACTTTGCAATTTTCACTGCCTTCTTCAGATGAATAAAGCTACTTATATTAAGTACCAATTCTAGGAAGCCCTGCTTGAAAATTCTGTGAAACATCCATACACACACTCACACACACATTCTCATACAAACACACACATACATGAAAGACAGACAGAGAGAGACAGAGACAGAGACAGAGACAGAGAGAATCTTGTATTTCTCACAGTTATAGTTACAGATCCTGAGCATGGAGAGTTTTCATCCTTTTGTATGTTTGTAGTCTGTATCTTACTGCATTTTCATGTATTTCAAATTGAGGAGAGGCTGTTACTTGAACATAAAGTCTGCTAGAGATTAGAGGATTCTGTTAGGACCCAGTGATTATAGGAAGACAATCTTAAGGATGTGTTTGATCTACTTACACTTGCATTACTCACATGGGCCAAATATTACTTTTAGGATTTAGTAACCAGACCTGGGGGAAAACTGACCACCAATTTTTCAGTTATTTTCATCTTACATTTTCAAAGCTTTCTTTCATTAACAAAAGGATCTATTTTTACCATTGTATTTTCTAATGAATCATTTATTTGTTATTTATGTGCATGACTATGCTTCTGAATGAGTTATCATGTACCACATGCACACAAGCACCTGCAGATGCCAGAAGAAGGTCTCCTGGAACTACAGTGACAGGTGACTCTGAGCTGCCCTGTGGATGCTGGAATTGAACCTGGGTCCCCTGGAAGATCAGTAAGTGTTCTTAACCAGAGACATCTATCCAGTCCCCTTATTGTTTTATTTTAAACACTGAATTAATTTTTGCATTGAGTAGAGAGTTAAGAAACATAGCATAACATAGTTGGCATGAATTCTTCATAAAGTTAGTGCTGGAGTGTTGCAGAGGGCAATTAAACTATATAATGAATGATACATTTTTTTTTGCAGAATATTCACTAAGCATGAATATAAATTTAAAATAATGTTACCCATTTAATGTCATACAGAGGGTTAAGCTAACTGATTCTTTGTTGTCCTAAAGGGGCTTTGACAGAGGGTGATTCTCTTATGTAAGTTATTGCCTTATTATGACAGAAAGCGTATCTTGGATAGATTGCATTTCTGATTCTACACATTTTCATTCAATAGAAAACATGGCATGCAGGAATACTTAATCCATTTTGCTAATCTAACATTGTTATTTACATGGAAAGGGTTATTTTTGGGACACTTCTCCTCCTCAATTGATATTTACATAATTATTTCCTACTTGTTATTCTTGCACATTTTCTATATTGCTTTTGCTTTGCTTGAGAACATGCTTTAGCACAAAAGTTGATGGACCTATTTCTATCATGAGTAGTTTGTGCAATTATGCAGTGTTTATCAGCTTTGCTTGGATAAATTCAATCCAGAGTGTGAATATGTAACATATAGCCTCCATTCTCTTTCAGGATGACTGGACTGGGTTCCACGTTTGTGCTCTTACTGTTGCCTTTTCTTATCTAATTTCTAATGTCGACATCTTGACTCATCAATTTTAGTTCCCTGTGCCCACTGCTCCCCGATGTCTTCTAATATTATACTTTCAGAGTGACAATAAAATAATGAATAACTTATTAAAGCTCCCCTTTATAAATTATAGATAAGCACATCATATATTTCAATGTAAAGGTTAAACAAAAAGTAAAATTCCCTCATTTGAAGTTTAAGGTAATTACGCTGCTTTTCTTTTTCTCTCTTCTCCCCTTCCTTTCCCATCTTTCCAATCCTCTCCCCTCTTCCTCTCCACTTCCCTCTCCACCATTCTTCCCCTCCCCTTTCCTTCTAGCTGGGCATGACTCCTGGCCTTAAACTTACTGAACTTTTGACCCTCCGAAGTCCTTTGATTTGTGAGAGTGGACTCTGGAATGCAATGACAGGCCTGCATGGCATTTGTTTTATTCAGAAAGATTAAAAAAAATTTTGTATAAGTGTGCTTTTATTCCCTTTTAATGTTAGGATATCAATTTTTAAATAATTCAGAACTACATTTTCATACTCTCATTTCATTTTATTCACAAACTGTCTCTCTATTCCTAATTCTTATCCAATTCGTGTTTCTGCTTGATATTTCAGTAGACAGTGATAACACAATGTAATAAACATGATCATTTTCCACCCAAAACTCAATTTCCAAAATGAAATATGAAGGAAATTATGTTACACTTTTAGTGGAGTCATTACTTAATTTTATTGCTATTCTTTGTGAGTGCTTCAACTCAAAAAATAAGTTATAATATGAAGCTGAAAATTTGTCTTATGTATAACTATGCAGACATTTAATAAAAACTACATTAAACGTGAACATTTAAATTTAGAAGTGAAAATAAACATGACCTAACGACAGGAGATAACATTTTTCTCTTGGAAGTATGTAGGGCTGAGAGATTAATACTAAGTAGCTCATTTGCCCAGTATGTACTCCATTCCTTTAAGTGATGTGTCGTATGTTGATAACAATAAAATATCCAAACCAAGGGTTCAACTCAGTTATTTTCTGTGGCCATACATTTTGATTAGTACATCAGACTTGACAAACAAAAAGAACTCCTAAAACAAAAGCATACAGTGTGGTATGAACATTAAAATGTCCATATTCATAAACCAAATTATGGTTTAGAGATATGTGATAAAAAGCCAATGTAAGTCAGGGATTTGAGATACACAGAGGAAAATATCTAGTCACTGCATGCACATTTTCAGTTGTATTTGATGTTAGACATCTCACTAAATGAGCTGAAACTCTTTCCAGTTACATGTTATAAAACAAGTTCATGTACAAGTAATTTAATTTACATGTGTGGGAAAGCTCAGCAGTGCTCTGCATGGCATTAGGTGTCCTCGCCATATCACAAAAGCAATTAGATCACACTGGAAGCCAGCTGTGCAGCAGGGAGATTGCTTTTATCTAAGTGATAAAATCCTTGTAGAGTGTGAACAATGCTGGGTATAAAATGTAACATTTTAATGAACAACATAAAAGATGAATAGAATGAGCACCAAGAAAGGGCACAGGGAAGAGGGAAAAAAAGAGTGAGAAATGTTTGCAGTTGCTTGTAACAAACTATTCACCTGTAGTGACTCTTAATCAGAGAATGGTTTCTACATCATTTAATTAATTTAGTAAGTATGTGATCTCCATTTATCATTTAGCCACTCTGGGAAAATTCAGAGGTTACAGATCTTATTGAGAACAAAGGCAGACCTGATGTTGTAGACATTAGTACTCACTGAGTTGGGACTAAAGGGATCTGGTGAGAAAGCTAAGGAAGGTATGTGCAGGGGGCACTGACTCTTAATCCTAAGAGTCTTCCTTTGACGCACTCTGCCTACCAAGCCAAGGTCACATGATAAGCTTGTGTCATTCAAACTGAGTCTGCTCACATGAGAGTCATGGGAATTACTGGTGAAATTTCCATACCCATGGAAACCAAGCCAAATTCAGCTTTAATAACTTCTTTGGCAATAAATTTTGGTAGGTACATGGGACTTGAAAAACAAGTAAGAATCCCCCTTTTGTGGCTGGATGATTTTACCTGAGTAAGACAAACTAAAACCAAATAATAACATTGCAATTTTTGCCAATATCATTAAAATATTATATATTTTACTTACCAAGTTTTGTTACTTTTAACATCTACCGATTATACTATGATTTAACACTTAATTCCAAACTGTTAAAATAGACAGCACACTGTGAGCACTACTATCACAGATCGTGAGAGACCAGCTCCCATGATAAGCTCAGGGTAATAAAAGGAATGCCTCAGAGCAGCCAGGGGTAAGAAACTTGTTTATCTGAGGATAGTTAGGAACAAGTTTCAATCTATCTATGACTGGTAAAATGAAGAAATATACATGCTTTCTGATGTTAACTTTCTCTTTTACTCCATCTTAAAAATGGTCTCTGATTCTTTCTGTGTCCACACTGCTACATATCTCCACACCACTGCACACAGCCACGTCTTTACATACATACATATTTCACACGGCTACACATCTTTCTTTTACATACATTTATCTTCTACATATCTTTTTTTTTTTTTTTTTTTTTTTTTTGGTTTTTTCGAACCAGGGTTTCTCTGTGTAGCTTTGTGCCTTTCCTGGAACTCGCTTTGTAGACCAGGCTGGCCTCGAACTCACAGAGATCCGTCTGCCTCTGCCTCCCGAGTGCTGGGATTAAAGGCTTGCGCCACCACCGCCCAGCTACATATCTTTTCTATATAGCTTTATCTTTCTTGTCTCCACACAGTTACACATCTGCACACAGCCACAGCTAAACATTTCATTGACATAGATCTCTTACCATACAGCGCTTTTCACAGTTCCTAGGTAGAGCTCCGCTATGTAACAGCAGCTCTTCCACACACATACTTCTAGATTATTCACTCCCTCTTTACTCACTCCCTCTCTCACCCCTCACTCCCTCATATTTCTCTCATGCCTCTCCTCCTCCTTCTTCATCTCTCACTCAGCACACACACACACACACACACACACACACACACACACACACACACACTTCACTCACATTCTGCAGCAGCTGTCACATAGCTCTACACGGCCATCTCTTTCTGTACTACTGCTGCTGCTCCATGACCAAACTCTGGACAATTAGAAGTTACATTTTCAGGGCCCTCCCCATTCTCACAACACAGATAAATCACAGTGACCCATGCACCCAGTTCTAAGTCGGTGAGGGGTCCCAGATATTAAACAATTGGCTGACATTTGAGCGGTCAGGGTATGAGCAGAAAGGGAGCTATTGCAAGGACCATGTCTTGATGTAAACAGCCTGGCCTTGATTTAGCAATAAACAACACCTGGGAGTTAGTCTTTGTGTATATTCTGTAGGGGCAGGTTAGCCTGTATTGGACTAGTTCTAAGATCTTTGAAAAATGTGTGAAAGGCTGTCTTTGAGACTGAGAATACTGCTACTTTCCTGTGTCAGTAAAGAAGAATATTCTGGTAATATTTCTGTTCATCAGAATTATACAGCTTAAACAGAAATCCACAGCTAAATGTGTGCCCAGAGATGTAAAACACACTACCACAGGACTGTGGAAAGCACTCCACAGCTGTTCTTATAGGGAGGCATAACAGTGGCACATGGGAAAGTTGCAGACAGAAAACAACCGATTTCCACAGCCAGTGACCCCACAGCTTTGCCAGGTGGGGTTCCCCATTAGCGTTTATACATCTGGTGTGTTGACTTGTCAAACACTAGTTGTCACAGAGCTGTATACTGCCATGACCCTCGGCACACTACAGCTTGGATGAAAAGTTTGGAAAGATATCTTGACAGCTGGGAGCCAAGGAATACCACAAAGGCACACCACACAACAAACCTCACACAAGAGATTTATTAGGAGAGAAAAAATAAAAAACAGGAGGATGGCTGCCTCTGCTCAGACAAGAAACAGCAGCAAACTGAGCAGGATAGAGGGCTTATTTAAAGTTTCTTGGGAAGAGGGTGTAACATTCCAGGGTGGAGATTGGTGGGTTTTCATGTCCAGAGATTGGATTTTTTTACTCTGTAGGGTGGAGGCAGAGTCTAGCAGTTAGGGTAGTTAGAATATTCTGTGGGTGGAGCCCAGCAGTTCGGGGCCTGGCCACTCAGGAGACTCCTCAGGCTCACACTTGCAACTGAGAACTCTAATTACAAACTACTGCTTATGCATGCACGGAAAATAGAATAGTAGTTCCTAGCTAGATTATTTGTAATTGCTACTAATAGCTAAGCATTTCCCATGCTCCAAAGCCTCTGCTAACCAGACTGTCCTTATTACAGTTTTAATTACTTCAACCCTTTTTGTATTTAAGCTGAATATTGATGGAAATATTTAAGACTAATATATTATTGTTGTCATATGATCCCATTGTTTGTACATCACAATAATTATTTCTAAAGTTATATATATTTATATATATATTGAATATATTGAGATATTCAATGTATATATTGAGAAGAATAATCTCAATGTTCAGGAAGCTAGGGATGATTATAAAAGACCAGATGGAAGATAGAATATTTTCTTGGCAATCAGCATCATAGTAACTGATTTTGTCAGTAGCTGTAATATAATTTTCCTGAGAATATAATATGTACACATGTGGAACTTCATGGCGGGAGCCAAAGTGCCATCTAACTGCCCAGGAAACAATCTAAAAATGAAGAGGTGAGGAAATATATGAAATCAAGTGGAGTAACGCTTATCCATCTGAAAGTAATTGTGTTTGAAATAAATGTGAGCATGCTGTCCTTTTTTTCTTTTTCTTTTTTCTTTGTGTGTATATGTAGCCCTCACTATCCTGGAACTCACTTTGTAGACCAAGCTGGCCTTGAACTCCCAGAGATCTGCCTGCCTTGGCCTCCCAAGTGCTGAGATTAAAGTCATTGGCTACCACTACCGGTGTGAGCATACTGTCTTAGTTAATAGAAATCCTAACTAGTGACCATTCTGTATTAGTTAGGGTTCCTCTTGCTATGAAGAGACACCATGACCACAGCAACTCTTTTAAAGGAAAACATTTAAATGGGACTGGCTTACAGTACAGAGGTCTAGTCTGTTGTCATGGCAGGATGCATGTTTCTGGAGAGGTAGCTGAGAGTCTATGTTCAGATAGGCAGGCAGCAGGAACACAGAGTAGCACTGGGCCCAGCTTGGGCATTTGAAACCCAAAGCCCACCCCCAGTGATATACTTCCTCCAACATGGCCACACCTCCCAATGCCACTCTCTAAGCTTTCAAATATATGAGTCTATGGGGGCCATTCTTATTCAAATCACCACACATGCATATGTTTTTATAACTGAGTAGTTTCATTCTACAATGAGATAAACATCTAAAAAAATATTTCACACTCTCTGTGGTGATCATGAACATGGCTCGGCTGCAAGAGTCATGTAAATATATTCCTTCTGATAGTGTCCTTAAGGTATGAAAGGCAGGATTAATTACATTTTTTCTAGTGTTTAGTTTTTCTTATTTCCAGACATTTTGAGTTTTTATTTAAAATATACTAAGCTAACTGATATTGTTCTTTTTCTCCCTTAAAATTCTCCCGTTTTATTTTTCTCTTTTCTTCTCTGATGATGAGGAAGTCTTATGGAAAATGGATTAGAGCACAGAATTGTTGAGAAATTAGCTTGGCTAACTATGTAAAACTTGCTGGATTCTATTTGTCCATTCTGTCGACCAATGTGATGTAATACACAGTATCAGCCCATGCTGTTAGGGATGGAGGTCAGGGATGCCATCGAATGCACATGGTGACATTTGTAAGACGTATGGAGCAGGTGGTATAATGCCAAAAGAAGAAACTCAGGTCAACCTGGAACTTTACCTGAGTAAGGAAACAATATCCCCAGAGAATGGCAAACAACAGGAAGCTATAAAACCTTAAAAAAGTTAGTGAATCAAAGGTTAAAAGTGGAGCTGGGGACATAGCTCAGCTCTTAAGGGCACTTGTTGCTCTTGCAGAGAATCCGACATTGGTTCCTAGAATGCACATAGCTGCTCACAACTATCATAACTCCAGTTCCAGGAAATTCGACTCCAACTTCTGGCCTCCATGGACATTGCATGCACATGCTGCACTTAGATACATGCTGGCACCACTCATACATCTAAAATAAAAATAAATCTTTCAAAAGGCTAAAAAATTCACATTTGTCATGGTTAGTTATGCAATTAAATTTTCTTGTCCTATTAACCAATGCAATGCTAGATTTAAATTTTTCTTTAGAACATTAAAAAAATGAAGTTACCATAGAGAAACATGGCAATCGATACAGGAAATATACACATATGTGAAAGTTGAACAATGTTATAATTTCATGAGGTGGAGAGAAAGCTAAAGAAACAACTTTCAAAATGTGTTTTACATGTTTATAAAATAAGTTGATTGTGTTTTGAGAGGCCTAAGAGAAAAATGAGAAAAAAAGTCCCTTAAAAGTTTTCAGGACATTGTCATAAATATATAAGGCAGTCAGAATACTTGAAGGTTTGCTGGAGACACTGCTCGTTGAGTGCTGGCTTGTTATGCAGGAAGCCCTGAGTCTGGTCCCCAGCACTGCACAAACCAAGCATAGAGGTGCATGTCTGTAGAGCCAGTACTTGGTAATAGAAACAGAAATACCAGAAGTTCAAGGTCACTCTTGGCTACATAATAAGCTCAAGGTAAATGTGGGATTCATGAGACTCTGCCTCAAGAAAAGGAAATAGCTGAAATAAAAACACGTGCTTCAGAATGTAGCAGCGCGTTGTTAGCCTTGTAGAAACTCACTTTAAATGTGTAATATGCAGTTAATGTCAGTACAAGAAGCTTTTCAAAGACTAAATGGGTGAAGAGACTTATACATTTCCTATAAAGCATGACTAAAATTTAACTTTGTTGAGTCTTTTCAAAGACAGGCATGTACACACACACACACACACACACACACACACACACACACACACACACACAAACTCACACACAAACTCACACAGTACACATATGAGGCAGTCAGTTTTGTCTTCATATTGTTTCTGTATGAACTCATTGCATTAAATATAGCTTATATCAATAATATTAATCTCTAATGGTACAGTTCAATTTCAGTTACTATTTACTAGTTATAAATAACTGAAAACAATAGATACCCTGTTAAACTTTTTGTACACACACTTTTAGATTAAAGAATCAGACATACTGTAATCATTTACCCATCATACTACTTTAATTTCCTTAGAGGAGGGAAATATTCAATGTAGGATAAATTGCTAAATGGTCTTCTTAATAAAAAACCCGGAGCCAGATATTGGGGTAAAAACTGAGAGATCAGGGAAACAGAAAGAAGCTAGCCGTGTTCTTACTGCTAGAAATCCTCAGCCAAAAAGAGAGACCTACTTCCTTTATACCCATGCCTATATACCTTTCTGCCCCTGCCATTTTACTTCCTCTCTCTGCCCTGCTACATCACTTCCTGTCTGTGCAGACCTCCAGACCTCCATGGTTAGTGCTGGGATTAAAGGCATGTGGCCTTGAACTCACAGAGATCCAGATGGATCTCTGCCTCCTGAATGCTAGGATTAAAGGTGTGCGCTACCATTGTCTGACTTCTATGTTTAATCTAGTGGCTGGCTTTTTCCTCTGATTTTCAGATAAGCTTTATTGGGGTGCACAAATAAATTATCACCACAGGAGGGTCACTATGGGTGTTACCCACTTCAGACCCAGACAGCAAAATGTGTAGTTGAGTTGCTTCCTGGTTTCTTTGAAGTAAGTTGACATGCCATTGTGTAATTCACAAAGGACACTGGCCACCAAAGGCAGAAGCAAACACATTCAAAGCAGAAGAGGTATGTTTCAGCAGGAACAGCACCTCTCTAACTGGTCAGTGAATCGGTCCCTTTGAGGATCGATCCTGATTCATTCTCGGCTGCCATGACCACTCCAGTCAGGATGTGATGCTAGGCCAGGGATGCCATTTGTTGTTGCTGTTGTTCATTAATCCTTTTATGTAAATGAATAATCAAATTCTGTGTTTTGAGATTACGTCTGTCCTTTCTCTCTGTGGTCATTATCTCTGTCAGTACAAGAGATGTTTGGCGCCTGACTGGGTGTCACAGGGTTGCTCATTTCCCCCTAGGTACTTCTGTTCAGAGAACTGTCTAGTCAGGGTTTTCTGGAACAATTTTTTTTTTATCAATATATCCCTAATTTCTAGACATAGGCACACACCTTTTCCAAGCATCACTTCTTGATTATCTTTACTTTACAATTTGTAAAAATTAAAATGTTTATTTTTCTATTACATATGTATGTGTTTTGCATGCATGTATATATATGTTCATATATGATGTGTGCTGTTACAAGTGTGTACCCATGCAAATGATGACCTATGGTTGATACCTGGTATGTTTCTGGATTCTTCTCCATCTTATATATTGAGGTAGGGTCTCTTGCTGAAGCCAGAGGTTCCTAAGTCTTAGTCTGACTAGCAGAAATTCCCTGTTTTTGCCTCCTGTATTTCCTGGTATACAGGAGGGATGCCATACTCACCCAGCTTTTATTGGGCTTCTGAACCTCCAGCTGCTACAGGAACATACATGCACACCCCAACACATATATACCTACACATATTCAAGGGGGCAAAGGGTAACTTGCTGGAACAGGTTTTCTCTTTTTCTTGGAAGTCAGTGGATCTGCACTCCCGTCTATAATTTTCTGACAGCCAGCAGTCTCATGTCCCAAGAGTAGATGTGCTGAGGAGATCTGGTCACCAACAGCCATTAGCATGACTTAGCAGCAGGCATCCTGCAAAAGACCCCTAGCAACTGCAACAGGCATAATATTTTCACTAGTTTCCTTACCTCTGTTGCAACAAAGATGAGTGGGCTGGACAGTTAAATGCTGGTAGCTTTTGGAACACCCAGATTCCCCCCACCCACCGTACCCACCACTATTACAAATTGGAAAGCTGTTCGGTCCTAATTTTTCCGCCTTCCTGCATGTAGCCAATCAGTGCTGGCTCTGATGACCTGACAATTCTATAAATTTGGGTGCTCTGGGACCTCAAAGCCAGAGCTGCTGGTCAAGACCACTGATGAAGAAAGGAAGGAAGACATCAGAGTCCAGCAACCTGCCAGGAGGAAGGAAGGAAGACTTACCATGAGGTCTCACCAGTGTCAGACTCACCCTGAGCTCCCAGAACCTGAGGCTTCTGCCCTGAGAAAGGAGCTTTCTTGACCCAACCTACAGGACTCTCACAGTGCCTGCAGACTTCAAGACCTGAATCTGAGGAGACTTGCTGTTGCCCCAGCTCACAAGATAAGATGAGAAGTGGCTCCTCCTATTATTCCTGGCCCACAGGACTGACGCCAGCTGGCATCCCAAGGCTCTCTGGGAACTTTGGAGTTTTATCACATTCTACACCTGTAATGGCTAGTGTCCAACTGCTACCAATAGTTTGCACCTGCTTTACTTAAATCCACATGCCTATCTTGTTTTTGTCTCACATTTAAGATTATCAATTCTGAATTATGAAAGTATCACCATTTTGTACTATTTAATGATGGACCACCCTGGTCTTGGAGGAGGATGGGATGAAAATCCAGTAAGAGACAGAAGACAGTATGCAAAAACTGCCTCTCTTCGACCGAACAGGTCAATGAGATGGAGCTCAGCTGCTCAGGCTTGACAACAACACTCTTTACTGTCTGAACCACCTTTCTAGTCCCAGAGTTTACCACTATTTTAAGAAAAGACAATTTTTAGGTGGTTTAATCACCAGTGTATCAAAGCAACATTAGTTTTCCTCATACCATGGCAATAAAATAATAAATGTGTGGCCATTAATCATGTAAACTCAAAGGTGAAAGAGTGAGCTATTTTTAAGTCTCCCAAAGCCGTGTGAATGTTCCCCTTAGAACCTGCCCATGAGAAAGGTCAGTGTGACTCTAAATGTAGAAGCTGGCAAGCAGCAAGCAGGTCATAAGACTCACCCTCTGTTCTCCCCCATGGTGGAAGAGCTGATGTTTTAACATCAACTTCTGCTAGAAGAGTCGGATAGGACAGAGGAAAGTATCAATGTGAGAAAGCCGTGTCTCAGAAGGTATTTTTTAAATGACTATGAAACTTCATCAATTTTAAGATATATTCCTGCTATGTGATGATTTTACTTCGGTCTAAGTGTCAGAGGGATAAGAAGTTCACTGAAAGAAGATGGAAATTAAAACAATGAATTAAATATTTTAAAACCCATAACAACCTTTTCATCCTTTCAGTGATTCATTTTCTCAAGTATCTGAAAGCCATGAACTTTCCCTGCTATTGTTGAGAAAAGTCAGCTTGGTCAAAGTCACTAATTTCTCTAATCTCCCATTTAGTATTTTTGGACAGTGGGTAGCTGAGACGGTAGAACATAAAACATGAAAAAAGGCAGGAATTCCTGTTTACATCTTAGCAATTGTACATGAGATCCTGTTTTCACAAAACTAGAATTGGGAACACAATTTGAGTGCACTAAACTTGGATAGAAATACTCTTTTAAATATGGGATTTGATGCTCTCAGTCAATAGAGGTCTTGTCACAGCTAAATTCTAAGCTAAAGGTTAACCTCATCTTTCATCAACTATTTTCTCTCCTCACCCATTTGCAAACTAACATGGTGATATCTTGTAAATTATTGTATATATCGGTTACCAGGGATTCAAAATGTGTGTGTGTGTGTGTGTGTGTGTGTGTGTGTGTGTGTGTGTGTGTACCCATGAACCTGCATGAAGGTTCAGTGTGTGAGCTAGCGTGAAAACATTTGTGCACACGTGTGTGGAGGTTGGAGGACAATTTTAATTATCATCTTCAGAAATATTATCTACTCTTTCAAGACAGTCTCTTCCTAGACCAGAGTTCATCTATTAGGCTGGGCTGACTGGCTGGTGAGCTCCAGGGATCTGCTTGTCCCTCCTTCTCAGAGCTGGGATCGTTAGTGTGTGCCACCGTACCCAACATTTTCACTTGTGTTCTGGGGATTCAAACTCAGTTCCTCACAATTTCAACACAAGTACTTTACCAACTCATGCATCACTCCAGGTTCTCTGGGAATTATTTTAATGTGCTGAGTGGATTCTCTGTTAATAGTGAGTGCCACAAGTCTGTATTTCCACCAGACTAGGAAGAGTTGTCAAGCCTATTGTTTTAATTGCAGAATTCTTTTGAAGGAAAACACTTGAATAAAAATTTTGTCAGAAATATAAAGGTAGAAACTATGTAAAAAGTGGAAATTCCTCATCAGACACTTTGAAGCAGTATGAATTTATAGATAGTTTCTCTTGGTTTGATTTTCTCCTATTATTTCTCCAATAATTATATTTCTCCAATAATAGTTCAAAGATATGTGCCTATCCAGGCATCTCCTCTTGAAGTTGAATCATATACCTAATATTTTGAACTGAAACACTTTCACTATAAAGCTGTTATTTCCCTACTTCCTCCATATTAATCCTAGCCCTATTTTTGGCTTGTAAATGTCAGTAAGTGGCGCTGTCGATGTTGCTTTCCTTAATATATATATATATATATATATATATATATATATATATATATATATATATATATTAGGAATTCTTTACTTTTAAAATTACTTTCAGTCTATTGTCAATTATTGCTTATTCTGTGCCCACACAATTGGTATCCAAAATCATTCAGCCATCTTCTCTGCTTCATATTAATTCAAGACAATTTCTTCTGCCTAGACTCATGTTAAGTCAGCTTTCTGTCTCACATGCACTTCTCCTGTCACTCCTGTAATGGCCAAAGGGACCATTTCAGTCAGGGAATCCCACAGCCTCCAGAATACAGTTCAAGATCATTACCTGAGCCTACAGTTTATTTAATATGTTTTCTCATTATATTTTGCAACATAACCTAATTTAATGTTTCCTATTTGCTTTGTTAAATTAAATAGTGTAAATTTTCAGCTCCTCAAACATGCCAAACATGCAAAATGCCTCACTGCCTGTAGTACATGGCTTATAATTCCATCTCTGGAATGATGCCCATCGAAGGTACACCATACTCCATTAATCATCTGAATTACCTTCTGGGTCAATGGTCATAAAATATACTTAAGCCAGATTAATCAAGAAACTTCCACACATATATGAATGATGGTCTTTTTGGATATAAAATTCCCTATAAAGACTTACATGTTGAAGGCTTTGGCTCCAGAAAGTAATACTATGGAGAAGTGACTGGATCATGGATCAACCCACTGATAAATTTAAAAGGGAATGGGCTAATATTAAGACTAATTGCAGGAAGCGGGTCACTTGGTGTGATGTTGAAAGGTCTGGCTGGGCCCTGCTGTCTGTGGGTTTCCCAGTCACCATCAGATGCATAGCCATTTGACCATGTGTTTTATTGCCATATGGCTTGCCTCTATTCAGGCCTGAATCTTTAGGGTCAGAATACGATGGATCGAATGTTCTGGAACCTTGAACAAGAACCATACTTCTCTTCTCTTCACTACTTTCCCTGGTATTTTGTCACAGTGTTAGAAACCTGAGTGGCACACGGACCAACTTCTGCTACGTTGCACTCATCAGGACAGTCTCACTGGATTCTACTACACGTCCCACTGGGGCCTCCATTTCAGTGCTAGGGACTCTCAGTTTCACTGTATCCAACCACCATCTGCTTCAAGGTTACCTTGAAGACTTGTTCAGTTCATTTTCCTGAAGCAGATATCCTCATAAATTCTTCTGAATTTGTTTTAGAATAGGTCCTGAAAGCTGCATTTTGATAAGTTCTTCAGGATTTTAGATCCTGCAAGAACATACAAGAGGATTGTATCCTTCCAGGTATAATGTTGGCTCTAGATTGCAATGTCTTCTTAGGAGAGTTGAGTGAGTTATTATTCTAACAGTGTCGTCATGATACATTTTCATTGTGCTTGGCATCATCTGGCACTTTCTTTTTCTATTTTTTATTTTATTTTGTTTAAATAACATTTTTTTCATTTATTTCACATACCAACCACAGTTTCCCCTCCCTCCTCTCCTCCCACTCCCTTATAGATAACAGTAGACACTGTAGAAATTTCTACTAGATAAAACAACACAGAGTGAATATGATTGCTTGTAATTATATTTATAAATGCATACATAAATACGGTGTGTGTGTGTGTGTGTGTCTATAGGTCTACGTGCTTGTTTGTATGTGGGGGTATGAACATATATGTTCAGGAACATGTGAATCTATGTACACCTGTATGCAGAGACCAAAGGTCAATGTCCCTTTTTTTTCCTCATATGCTCTCAACTTCTTTTTGTTTGGTTGATTTTCAAGCAGGGCCTCTCAAAAGCCTGGAACTTACCAAGGAGCAGGCTAGGCTAGCTGGCCAGTGGGCTTCAGTGTTATCTCTCAGCATTGAGGTCACAGACATTCACAAACACCGAACCTAGCTTTTTCTTTATTTGCAAATATGTTCTCTCTGTTTTTTTTTTTTAAATGATTTTTTGGGGATTATATTATAATTACATTATTTCCCCTTTCCCCTTTCTCCTTCCAACCCCTCCCATGTACCATTCTTGCTCTTATTCAAATTAATGGTCTCTCCTGTAATTGTTACACACACACACACACACACACACACACACACACACACACACACACAAACACATACACACTCATGTTTGAGAAGTCATGTTGGTGAGATTTTATGGGTATAGCTTCTGACTTTAGTAAGATACACAATGTCACAGTCAATCCCCTAATTCTCTGGCTCTTACAAGCATTCTATGCCCTTTTTCACAATGTTCCTTGAGTCTTAGGTGCAGGAGTTTATTAAATTATTATTATTATTATTATTAATTATTTGAGTCCTGGGGCTCAAATAATATCTTCAGGCTTGCTTGGCAAGCACTTTACTGACCAACTAGTGTCCCCAGTCTTCCTAATAATGAGTTTTAACATAACAGCATATATTTTCTTTTTACTAGAAGGAAAACAAGAATAATATTCCATCCTGTCCTAGGAAACATGACTCTAGGTGGAAGACAGAGATCTCTAACTTAAACGGAACTGTGAAACAATGTAGAGATTTTGTAGGGACTTACTTCATTTATGAACCAATTTCAAATAGAAGAGTCACCACTACGAAATCATTTACTACATGACTAAAATGGAAACATACACAGGAGATAAGAATGTTTTCTAACTCTGGTTGGTGCATACTGAGAATTCAGGGTCCAGTGTGTTACTGCTGGGTCTTGATTTCCTTCAATGCAGCATGTTGAGAAGGAATGTCCTGAGGGGTTGTCCTTCATGCTACCAGCATCTCCTCTGCTGTCTCTTTACATAGTATACGTTCCTCTGATGGAGCTGATACCTTCTCTAGCACAGATAAGTTTCTAGCTTGAAATGACACTCATATTTTAAAAATTTGCCTCCCTGGTTGTATTTATCTGGAAACAGAGGTCTTAAAAATAAAGGACCATTGCTCTGTAGTCAGGTTCTCTTCAAGACGAGTATATTTGTTTTCTTCCCAGTTGATGTTTAGTTCCTTTTATAATTTACTTTCAACATTATTTTTAGCAATTTGTTCCTTTTTTTCTTGCGAGCTATTTCAGTGTTGGATTTGAACCAACAAGTATTTTCATGACATGAATCTTGGATTTTAAAAAAATGTCTGGGTGCATTCAACACCACTTAAAATTATAACTAATTTATGTCTTAAATTATGTAAAAATTCTGAAATTCACAAAACTAAATATCACTATAATCATATATCAGAAGATTTCAATAATTGCTGATTTGGGGAACAGATCCAGAGAGTATTAGTTTATTATTATATTCATTTACTTACTTAATTTTTTTTTGTATGTGTGTTAACATGCCACAGCATATGTTTGGTGACCAGAGGACAAGTTGTAAGAGCTGTTTCTTTCTTCTACCATCTGGGGCCCAGGGTTGAACTCTCAGCTCATCAGGCACAGTGAGAGGTGCCTTTAGTCACTGAGCCATCTTGTCAGGCTGATCCAGAGAACTTTAGTTTCAATTTTCTTTTTTTCCTCAACAATAAGAAAACTTTCTTATATCTTCTTGATATGAATATAGTCCTGAAGGTATCATCATGACAGACCTCAAGTGACACTACAGGAATGTAGCAATAACAATAGCATGGTACTGGCACAAAAACAGACACATTGGTCAATCAAATAAAATTGAGGCCCCAGATATAAGCCCACACTCCTACAGCTACCTCAATGTGACAAAGAGGTCAACAATATGCACTGGAAAAAAGACAACATCTTCAACAAATAGTGTTGGGCAAACTGGATAGCCACATGTAAAAGAGCAAAATGCAATTATCGTATCTTACCTGCACACAACTTACCTCCAAGTGGATCAAGGATCCATAGACCATTTTTTGATTGAGGCATTTGAACTCCTACAGTTTGTATTTTCATTCTAACATTGTATTTGAACCCATCAAGGGAGTAGGCATTGGTTCTTTAGGAAGTTATATTCACAATCCCTTTTAATTTATAAACTTTAGGGAACCCTGACAAATACATTGGGATACAAGTTCAAAACCAGTAAGAGGACATGCTAACTCAACATAAATAAACCAATTAAATAAACACATAAATAACTGAATTTTGTTATTAATATGGGACTTCTATGTAATGTAAACCATAATAACAATGATTTGATAATATAAAGAACATGAGTGCCCAGGAATTAATAATGGGTTGATTTTATGCATGAAGATAGTTGGCCAACAATTGATAAATAACAATAGAGCTACTAACTATAGATTTAACACTCTACTACACATTGTAACAATGTGATGATTTGTTTTAAATTTGACTTCTGTAACATTTTTAATTTGTTTACACAGATTGCAGATATCTTATTTTTAATAATCAGCTTTAGCAAATGCTTAGTGCAGGAATCAGTTAGGACAGCAGTGACATCATAGTACCTAAAAATGTGGCAGAGTAGAAAACAGCATGAAATACCACTCTGTCTTAGTTACCCTTTTTATTGCTAAGATACCACGACCAAGGAAACTTATGGAAGAATGACTTTATTGGGTTTACACTTTCACAGGGCTAGAGTCTATGACCACCATGGTAGGAAGCATGTCAGCAGGCAGTCACGCATGGCACTGGCACAGTAGCTAAGGAATCCCTTTTTTGTGTGTGACAACAGCCATGGAGCAGATAGAGCTAACTGGGAAAGGTGTGGGCTTCTGAAACTTGAAAGTCCACCCCAGTGACACACTTCCTCCAGCAATGACACCCCTTAGTTCTTCCCAAACAGTTCCCATAACTGGGAACCATGCATTCAAATATATGAGCTCCATGAGAGTTCATTCAAACCACCACACACAAGGAGGAAACTATAGTTGTAATTCTTTTTATTGAAAAGATGATGATTTATTTTTAATTATGTGTGTGAGTGTCTAGGTGGGTGCACAAGAGTGCTGATGCCCATGGAGGCCAATGGAGTAGGATCCATTGGAGCTATATGGAGTTACTGGTGAGTATGAGTCACCCAGTGTTAGTGTTCAGAACTGAACCCAGATTTCCAGCCCTGTGCATCTGGGGATGGAATTCTGACTTCTCTTATTGAGAGTGTCCTGGCTTACTTACATAAAAGGCTCTGCCCACCACAAATATTCACTCCTCCATGCCTCTCTTCCTTCCTTCCTTCCTTCCTTCCTTCCTTCCTTCCTTCCTTCCTTCCTTCCTTCCTTCCTTCCCTCCATCTCTCTCTCCCTCTCCCTCTCTTTCTCTGTCTCTGTCTGTCTGTCTGTCTGTCTGTCTGTCTGTCTCTCTGTCTCTCTCTCTCTGGAGATACTGATATCTAGAACAGGCTGAAAAAGTAAGCAGCCAATCATTGGGAATGGGGAGGTGTTCTGTATTCCTATCTCCACAGTAGGATTGTCAGTGGCTTTTTTTTTAAACCATTTGATCTATGATGAGACCACAGTTGTATCCAACCCATAGGCTGCAGGCTGTTGCCTTTGTTGCTTGAATTCCTTTAAAAAAAAAAAAGCAAGACCAAAACCTGTGAGAGTAAGGGTATTTTGTGTGCCGCTTTAGTCACTGTGCTTGAAACATCATGTGTATCACGTAGCAAGATAATATTGAACTGGCAGAAGTGTTACAAAATCTCCTTGTACAATGAGTAGCAAAGCTATTGAAGAAAATACTTGAGATGAAGCTAAGCGGACAATTCAATTTGCTCTTTGTATGGTAATTAGTAGATCTGAAAAATAATTATGGCCTCCTGTGAAAGAATATAAAGAGGTTTCTAATGGATTATTGTTTTGAAAAATTAACCATAAAGATGCAATAAGGATAAAATCGAAACACAGATGCATATCACAAACTTATAGGAATAATGCATTCCATTCAAAAGCATACATGATTAGAATTTTGCATATAATAAAAAAAATAGTGAAGATGGGAAAACATGTTGTGTGTGAAAGCAAGGATACATATGTGGTAGCTCAGGTCTATATTCCCAATACACAAGACACCAAGACATTGAGGCAGAGGAGTACTATGAATTTGTGGATAGTCAGCTTTACAGGATCAACTGTGTGTAGCCTGGGTTATAGAGTGAGAC
Organism: Peromyscus maniculatus bairdii; assembly: GCF_049852395.1. Taxonomy (NCBI): domain Eukaryota; kingdom Metazoa; phylum Chordata; class Mammalia; order Rodentia; family Cricetidae; genus Peromyscus; species Peromyscus maniculatus. The sequence continues at coordinate 159,909,740 of NC_134854.1, read as the reverse complement.
CTGTCTCCAGTTAAAAAATTAAAACAATAGCAAGAACAACTACTAACCCCCAAGCTCCAAAACGAAACAATGAAAAATAATATGAGAGGTCTGTGTTAAGTAACATCTTGCTAGGATGGAATGGCCCAGTTTCCAGGTTTTTAGTCAATCTGGTTTCAACATTTACTCAGTATAACCTTGAGAAAATTGCATTTTGAAGTAGTCTACCAGAGTAAAAGAAGTACCCCTTTGAAATTGTACATTTCAGGGCTCTCTAGAAAGTCTGAGAGTCTCCATGTATACATCTATCATCTAGGTCTCTATCCTTACATCTACATACATAGCATTTTGTATAAAATCTTTGCATACATAAAATTATTTATGTATACAGAGAGGAGCAGAGAAAGAAAGAGAAACACAAGCAGAGACAGAGAGACACACACAGAGGTTCATAAAATCCTAGGGTGTGCAGCATACCAGAGCTCAGGAATACTACTAGTGTTTCTGTGCCTGTGTTCCTGGCCTGTCAGGCTTCAGGGAGAGTTTCACAAAGGCATCTATGTTAAAATCTCAGTCTTCAGCCTGCAGCCTGTAGCACTCTTGGGAGGCTGTGGATCAAACCTTTAACACATGGGCCTTATGGAGGACATCTGACATCAAAGCTTCTAAAGCTTCCAATTTTCAGTTGGGTGTAGGGGCTTAGGTGTCTATTCCCAGCACTTAGGAAGTGGGGGCAGGAGGATCAGGGATTCAAAACACTCTTTGGATACATTGTGTGTTCCAGAGCAGTGTGTGGAATACATGAAACCATGTCTTTAAAATGCTCAAATAAAAACAAATAAAAAGGAAATATATGAAAATTTAATTTTAATACATTTCTAAAGGCATTGAAATGAACTGGAAAGAAAAGAATGTCTTCTCACATTTGCATTGGCCATCCTTTTTTCCTAAGGATTTAGTTATTTTTATTTTATGTGTATGGTTGCTTTGTCTGAATGTATGTCTGTGTACCACATGCATGCAATGGACTTGGAGGCCAGAATAGTGAATTACAGATTATTGTGAGAGGCCGTGTGGGTGCTGGGAATAAAGCCCAGGTATACTGGAAGAGCAGCCAGTGCTCTTAACTGCTAAGCCATCAGCAATTGTCCAGCCTTTGAAAACTTCATTTCAGTAGAATTTCTGCAGATCTTGTTCTCAGTGGCATCACTCATGTGTTGCTTCCTTAGCCTCCTGTTAGTGAAGCTATGGTAGAGAAATAGGCCATCTTTAAAGATCATTGCTCCTTCTTCCCATTGTACTAGAGACTAACTAGAATTGATTAAGAAACCAGGGCTGGGCAGTGTCTCGGTGGATGAAAGACTTGCTGTGAAGCATGAAGACCTGAGCTTGGATTCCAAAAAATCCACATGCATCTGCTATCCCTACAATCCTCTGGTTAGATGGGAAACAGAGACATAAGGATCCCCAGAAATGTGGGTCATCTTGCCTGTTGTGTACAGAAGAGAGCAAGAGAACCTTCCTCAAGCTACATGGAAGTTAAATCCACACATAGAAAGTTTTCCTCTGATATTCACACTCATGCCAGTGTATGTACACACACACACACACACACACACACACACACACACACACACACACACACAAAGTGTAATATGAAGTGCTGTATTCTGAACATAACTTGACTATGGTAATCATGAACTCATTATATCAGTAGTCACCTGCACAAGTCCTGCACAAAATCAAGTCATCCAAAGTCATGGCACCCATAGGTAGATGATCCTCAGGCCCCGTTCTTTACTGGGAAGCTATTGGCAGCTGCTGGGGGAGGGAGAATTATTTTCTTCTGGAGATGTGGTCCCTGGTACATTTCCATGCTCCAGCGAGTGGACTGCCCACACATGCAAATGGGCAGCACTAACTGAATTAAGTGGATCTTAAAAAAATGATATCAAATATTGAGTGAGGCATATTGGAGGGGTCTGAGGGAACCTGGATGGAGTGTAGTGCTTGATATGATTACATTTCATTATCTACATGTATGAAATTCTCAAAATAAAGACAAAAATTAAAAAAGAAGCTTATTAAGGTAGGGATGTGGCTCAGTGGTAGATGCTTGCTAGCATGCATGAGACCGAGTTCAGTCCCTGGTGACATGGATAAAATGAATGAATGAATGGATTGATGAATGAATGAATGAATGAATAAGCTAATGAAAAATTTATCTTTCTTTTGAGGAAAACTAAATTAACTTCAAAGAAAACCACTAAGTGTTCACAGAAAACCTGGCATAAATTTTCTTGAGAAGGCAAAAAGGGTGACCAGCTGGGTTCTAATTACCATTAGCTATCATGTTTCAGTTTTTATAAGAGTAGTGGAAAACTAAGACCTATGACAATAAACATCTCAGGAATAATTTAAAAGTAAAATAAATACAGGATCATTACCTTGAAAAGATAATTGCAATTATAAGAACACATGCTGAGAAAAATTAGCAAAGCCATTCAATTATTTAGTCTCAGGCATGCTTTGAAATCTTTTGAAAATTGGTGAGGTATTCATCATTTTTCTTTTGCACAAAACTGAAAAATAGGCCCATATAATTGAGTTAATTACTAGTATTATTTATTGAATAAAACAGTCCTTTGGGATAGCATATGCAAATGAAAGACTGTGCTGCAAAAACACATTCACAAAGTAGTTAGGATTGCGAAGGCGGAACTTTTACAGGTCAAGTTTAGTAACCATGTCAACTGGATTTCTAGATTACTCTGAAATGATATTAATACTTCCATTTTGTTGACTCTAGCTGTAGGATGTGTGATTCTGTGTAACTGGAAGATATATTGTATATGGTGAAACCACATGCAGCATGGTTTACTGGAATGTAATATAGTTTTTATAGGAGTCTGTAAAGGGGAAGTCAGTTATGATGGGGATTCTGTACAGCCAGTTGTAAATCTGCAGAGGGTATCACAAAAGAGTTTCTCTAAACTGCAACTAGTATATACTCTATTCTATTACAAGAGCAATAAAGGAGAAAACAGTCTTAAAGTCATATGGAATACTCAAATACATATAAATTAGTAATTATTATTATTATTGCAATGTGGACTTGAGATTGGAACTAGAGTCTCATTCATGCTGAGTGAGGGCTATTCCACTGAGTTACTTCCCAAGACCTATTTTGTTACTCTTTTGTTTTCTAAAATAATATCTCACCAACTTGTCCTGGTTAGCTTTGAGCTCACCCTTCGTTGCAGGCTGGCCTGGAATTTATGATCCTCATGTTTCAGCATCTCAAATACCTGTTATTCCAAGCCTGTAACAATATGTTGCAAATCTGTCTCATTTGCAAAAGTGAATTTAGTAGGAGAAAAAAATGAAAAGGAGGCCTTGGGGGTCTGCCTTACAGATCCAAAATAAGAAATTTAGACATAAACAAAGCACACTTGACTTGTTTTAAAGGGATGATATAATAAAATGTACTAGAACTAAAATTATAATGGTAAGAAAACCTACCTAGCAGACTAAATGAAGACTACCACAGTGACAGAAGAAATGCCAGGAGGATCTGGAACTGTCCATTATTGCTGAGGAGCCACTCCAAGTCAAAGGGAAGAAAGGGGGAGAGAAAGAGACAGGGAGGAAGAAGAGGGAGTTAAGTGGTCAAGAGGCAAAAGAAAGGAAAAGGAGAGAGAGAGAGAGAGAGAGAGAGAGAGAGAGAGACCAGAATTCAAACACCCTGTGAAAAGTGGGTTCTTTTCCAGTATTCAGAAGTGATTTATGTAATTTAAAGCAGATCTTCATAGAGCTGTAATACCATGAATAGATCCCGACTCCCACAGCAGTCTTCCCAGACCAAATACTGTGGGAAATCATTTTGTTATGTAACAGGCTTTTTCACATACTTGTTCAGACAAAAATAGGCACATGTACAAAAAAGGTGTTTATGGGGACACTGATGTGGCATTTTTATTTATTTATTTTTTTAATTTAATTTAATTTAATTTTACAATACTATTCAGTTCTACATAACAGCCACAGATTCCCATGTTCTCCCCCTTCCTGCCCCCCTCCCCTTCCCCCCAGCCTACCCCCCATTCCCACCTCCTCCAGAGCAAGGCTGCCCCCGAGGACTGAGATCGACCTGATAGACTCAGTCCAGGCAGGTCCAGTCCCCTCCTCCCAGACTGAGCCAAGCGTCCCTGCATAAGTCCCAGGTTTCAAACAGCTATCTCATGCAATGAGCCCAGGACCTGGTACCACTGCCTAGATGCCTCCCAAACAGATCAAGCCAATCAACTGTCTCACCTATTCAGAGGGCCTGATCCAGTTGGGGGCCCCTCAGCCTTTGGTTCATAGTTCATGTGTTTCCACTTGTTTGGCTATTTGTCCCTGTGCTTTATCTAGCTGATGTGGCACTTAACGAGGGGACTGTTAGGTAAGATGCAAGTGAAGTGGTAATTATCAAGACAATAATATTTTGCCAAATAATTATCGCATTGTGTGTTAATAGAAGTCTTATTGTGGTGATATTGTGTTCCCCAATATATTGTGCATCCTAATAAACTTATCTGGGGTCAGAGAACAGAACAGCCACTAGATATAGAGGCCAGAAAATTGTGGCACACACACCTTTAATCTTAGCATTCCAAAGGCAGAGATCCGTCTGGATCTCTGTGAGTTCAAGGCTACACTGAAAACAGCCAGGCATGGTGACTCACGCCTTTAATCCCAGGAAGTGATGGTAGAAAGCAGAAAGGTATATAAGGCATGAGGTCCAGAAACTAGAGGCTTTTGGCTGGTTAAGCTTTTAGGCTTTTAGCAACAGTTCAGCTGAGATCTATTTGGATGAGAACTCAGAGGCTTCCAGTCTGACGAAACAGGATCAGCTGAAGAACTGGCGAGGTGTGGAAGCTGTGGCTTGTTCTGCTTCTCTGATCTTCCAGCATTCACTCCAATACCTAGCTCCAGGTTTGTCTTTATTAATAAGACCTTTTAAGATTCGTGCTACATCTTATATTCTAGTGGCCATGGTTGTGATGATCTGGGTAGGTAAGTATCTGGCTTTAATTTGTTTGGCAAATATTTTGTAGGATTTATGATTGTGTACCAGTTGCCTCTTGTCTGTATATTGCAATGCTATTTATGTTCTAAAACATTGCAATAAGAGTCCCGGAAAAGAAGAAAGACAAAGCTGAGAGATCAAATGTTCTTAACTGCCCACCTCTACATTTTCTACTCAAACTCTATCAAATGCCCACACAACATGCAAATTCCTGAACATCCATAAGTTGTCTAAATCTGTGAACTGCTTGAGAACTTATGTTTTATAAAATTAAATGATCATTTATTCTTAAAAAGATTAGTCTTCAACAATAAATATCATATCATATATAAAACTATCCAAAGCTAATTTTATTTCAAAAATATATTTTCTTTTTTTTCAAAACATATTTATTTTCTTTTTTGTATGTCTCTCTCTCTGTGTGTGCAGGTACCTGTAGAAGCCAGAAGAGGGCATCAATTCCCTGAAACTGGAGTTACAAGTATCTGTGATATGGGTCCTGGGGATGAAACTTGTTTTTAAATCTCTAACAGTGACAGATAAGAAGAAAGTCATAGGTAAGCACCTTACAGATGTGACAAATTACCTGACTAAGTAAGAAAGGGAGGGTTTGTTCTGCCTCCCACATTCAGGATACAGCCTACGTTGTCAGAGAAGTGTGATGTAGCTGGCCACATCACATCCACAGGGAGGAAGCAGAGAGAGATGAATGTCAGTGCTCATCTCACTTTCTTCCTTTTATTCAGTCCGAGATGTCAGTCTATGGGATGGTGTCCCCCACATTCATGGCGAGGCTTCTCTACTCAGCTAAATCTTTATGGAGACCTTCTTATACCCGTGTGCTTCCATGGTGATTCTGAATGCAGTCTGGATGAAACTTCACACTGGGGGAACTGTTAAAGGAGGAGGAATGGTCATCAGTTATCAACTTACCCATAGTGAATTACACACAATGTCACCTCCAATTGTGTTTCTTTTGAAGTGTTTTCCTATTTTTAAAGCAGGTCGGAAAGAAATAGGACGATTCTGTTTACCACTTTTCCAATGATAAGTAGATTTGCTATCCACTGGAAATTCATATTTTTAAAATGAAAAATTCATTGAAAGGTGCTTCAGAAAGTTGCGAGGTGGTATAAGTGGTTTTCAGCTCGAGGATCACATATGATTAGTATATGTGATCTAGACATGCACTGCCATTGCCATTAACCTAGATTCATATATCTTAGGTTTACTTTCTCCTTGCTCTGTTTTTAATGACTGAGATTATTACTGCCATTCACAAAAGGAAAATAAGATATGGTACAAATGTTAATAAAATAGTCTTCTCTACACTGATGGATGAGTACAACTGTCCATTCTCAGCGTAGAGGCTTCATTTCCAATATATTATGCTTTAATTAAGAGTATCACAGTTGGTCATACTTCAGAGAATAAGAGACTATGTAGAGCTCAATCCTTAATGGGGAATATCTACATCCCATGCCTCCTCTCATGACTCAGGTACTATCATAGAAGAAAGGGTATAAATATTATAAGAGCTAGAAGCTGGAGAAGAATGTGGGAAGTAGTGTTTTCTGGATCTGACAGACCCATAGCACACATAACTTCACAGCAGTTTTGGCTGAATACACAAGACATACACAAAATCAAGTCATTCAAAATCATATCATGGATGTGGGAGGGGGTTATGAAACCCCACCTCTAGTTAGGGAGCTCCTGGCAGCTATTGACTGCTGGGGAAGGATTCTAGATAAGTTGTCCATGTTCCAGTTGATGGCCCTATATCCATGCACATACTAACAATACCAATTGAACCCATTTTTTTTTAAAGTATGTGGAGCAAGAAAGGAGATCTGGAAAAGGTAATCTGGGAAGATTTGGTGGGGAAGGACTGGGGGAGACTTTGACCAAAACATCATGGATACATATATGAAATCCTCTTAAATAAATAAATAAAAAGTAAAAATGACCCCATCAGAGTAAATTTATATGACTATTTACATATCTTCTAGAATTTTTCTAAATAAAAATAGGACATTTTTTTGATTCTCTAGAGGATTATGAACGAAGCTTCTGTTAAAAATACATTACTGTTGGCTTCATAAATCTCAGTGTCTAAATATTAGTCCAATATTTGAGACTATCAGTTGAAATGTACCAAAGGCAAACATTTTTCAAGTTATTATTAGATGGTAGAAATATATGGTGAAGTTGTCCTTGGAAAAGAAGGACATCCATAAAAGGGAAATTCAAAAAAATTCAACAACATATGCTTAGCTCTAGTCAGTAGGGTTCCAAAACTGAACCAGTTACTCAAGATGAATGATGTGAAGCTTGCTGTCTTGGGTGGCAAAGGTACAGGGAAATCAGGTGAGTTTTGCTGTCTTGTCCAGCATGATTTTAGAGATGTACTGGGCTGTTAAATAATAGCCACAACAAGTAATAATAAACTCACTCTGAAATAATTGGCATTAATTTTTTGTGTGAGTTTTCAACCTTTCGGGCGAGTCATTGTTTAATTATGAGCTGTTTAGGGAGGTGAGGCAATGTGATTGCTTGAAATATGAGTCTGTAATCTTTTTCTACTGATGTTTAAAATTGTGATGACCAACAAGGAACCATTTCATCACTTTCCCATTTGTTTCTTACCCCAGTACTCTTGCCTGCAAACCCATCAGTGGTTAATTGTTTTGAAAGTATTCTTCTGTTGTCAGGGTACAGTGCACAGAGCTGAATGGAGTATGGAGTGTGCTTTTGATTGGTCGTATTACTAAAGGGCCATGACTTTCTAAAGACACTGCTTGTGGGCATCCTAGAACCAAGCACAAAAAGGCCCTAATTGTGGAAGTTACTATTCTGTTCTGTTCTGGCAATAAGATGGTCACCAATGAACAAGAGCCTAACAGCAAGAGCTGAATAACTAGCAGTCGTGGGAGTTTTAGTAAGACAATGGGCTACCGGAGTCTTCTGCTGCTTCCTGGGCACTAACTCTCCACATTCCTCACCAACCACACATGCTGGACACTGCCTCTACCCTTTCTACACCCAGAACTTTAGAACAAGATTTAATTAATAGGGAAAATAAATGTAAGATCTTTGGGTTTCAAATATAATGAGGTTTATATTTGTACTCTAGAAAGTAAGGCATTGTACATGTTTGCATTTGTTAATGAATTTTATAACAATTTACATGTGTAGCGTGTGAGATCACATACTTCTATCTACAGAATTATGGTTTTTCACAGCTTTCAGGCCAGAATTCGGTAAAGTCTTAAGCTCTTTTCTAAGGCTTGCTAATTATTGTGTAAAAATCAAGATGATGTACCTAACTGAATTATCAGTGTTCTAAAATAAAACAAACCTAAATCCTATCTATTCCTTTAACAGCACTTACTGTAAGGTTTCTTACCAAGAGGTTCATTGGAGAATATGCTTCTAATTTTGGTAAGTTGCTGCTATTCCCTTCTACTCATCTTAACATTTCAGCATCACACTTTAAACCTAATTAAGGACAGAGAGGCATTTTGGCAGAACCTGCTGTTTTTACATTCATTAAAATGTTCTAATTCGAAGATTATAGTTTTAAATTCCAAAGTAGGTATTTGAATGGAATGTTTTTGTCATCAAAATTACCCAATATGATGATGAATTAGAAAGTCAAGGGTTTCTAAAGTCTAAACTAGAAAATGGTGAGTTTTGGTTATCTTTCTCAAATGCTGCAAAGCGCGGGCATGCATTTCTTGCAAAGTGCAAAAAGGTTTTGATAATTAACATCTGTTAAAAGATAAAGACACATTAGTATGCACAGCACAAACAACTATAAAATGAAGCTTGTAAAAATAGAAGAACGGTGCATTAATTAAATGCCATATTATTATCTAGGCTGTTTTCATAAATGTTAGAGAAATTCTGCAAAAGATGCCAAGCCACTTTAGTATAATCCTAAGGTCATTTTACTAAGTCTAATGCAGTTTTGCTTTATTTTTATCTTAGAATATAGGAGATACCACAGCATCAAAGTGAGGATTTTGTTATACCTTTAAGTATAACTTTCATTAAGAGATTGATCAAAATAATGGAATTTATATCTTATCTGATCAAAGACTGGAGGATTTTTTTTTCATTTCTTAAATCAACAATAGCAAAACTCTAGGAAATGTAAGGGAGTCATTTTTGTTCAATATTGCTTATTTAGGATCAGAGAATTTTTCTATGAAAATCAAAGAAAACATTTGTTCATGAGAGGGCATTATCAGCATATTGCTGAAAATGATTTTAAAGATTTGTGTCATGTGGGTTTCTCTGTGTATACAGCATAGTCTTTTCACTCATTTGACATTGTGAACATTTTAAGACAAGTGTTTGAAAACTACCTACAGAAAGAAAACTAGAGAAAACCAGAAATTTCTAGTGTTTCATTTCGAGGAGTAAAAATCTCAGGCACAGGGGTCAATGTAAGATACAAGC